>NC_052071.1:47972748-48240248 GCF_015852505.1 Tachyglossus aculeatus
CCAAAGCCTGGTCCATCCTCCTTGCTTGGGCATGGTTCCCATGCGGCAGATTCGGCAATCAATCAATCAATCAATGGTATTTATTGAGCGCTGTGTGCAGAACACTGTACTACATGCTTGAGCGAGTACAATACAAGAGAGTTGGTAGGTATGATCCCTCTTACAATCTCTCTTTCATTCTCCTCACCTGCCCTACCCAGTGAAGATACACTGTGATGAATTTTGCCTCAGTGCTGCTTCAGGGTCCCATTGTTGGAAATCTTGTCATTTGGTAGTATATACAGTTTAGCACTGAGGTACACAACTTTGTGCGTTGCTGCTTCCTCTATCTATATTAAATTTTAATGCCTATCCTCCTCTAGATTTTAGGCTCCTTAAGAACAGGAATCATGTGTATCAACTCTATTGCATAGTCCTCTCCCAGGCATTTAATACAGTGCTCTGCATACAGTAAGCCCTCAATAAATACCACTAATTTTTTCATGTTATTTTTTAAGCACTTACTCTGTTCCAAGCACTGTACTAAACTCTGGGGTAGATACACGTTAATCAGGTAGGACATAGTCCATGTCCCACAAGGGGTTCTTGTTTTGTTGTCTGTCTCCCCTTCTAGACTGTGAGCCCGCTGTTGGGTAGGGATTGTCTCCATCTGTTGCCGAATTGTACTTTCCAAGCGCTTAGTACACTGCTCTGCACACAGTAAGTGCTCAATAAATATGATTAAATGAACGAATGAATTAATCCCCATTTTGCAGAACTGGGATAAAAACCTGGGTTTCAATCCCAGCTCCTCCACTTTTTCTGTGTGACCTTAGGGCAGGGGGGGATGGGGAGGAGGTGAGGAAAAGGGGAGCTCAGTCTGGGAAGGCCTCCTGGAGGAGGTGAGCTCTCAGTAGGGCTTTGAAGGAAGGAAGAGAGCTAGCTTGGCGGATGTGTGGAGGGAGGGCATTCCAGGCCAGGGGGAGGATGTGGGCCGGGGGTTGAAGACGGGACAGGTGAGAACGAGGTACAGTGAGGAGGTTAGCAGCAGAGGAGCAGAGGGTGCGGGCTGGGCTATAGAAGGAGAGAAGGGAGGTGAGGTAGGAGGGGGCGAGGGGATGGACAGCCTTGACGATGAGAGTGAGGAGTTTTTGCTTGATTCGTAGGTTGACAGGCAACCACTGAGATTTTTGAGGGGAGTGACATGCCCAGAGCATTTCTGTACAAAGATAATCCGGGCAGCAGAGTGAAGTATAGACTGAAGCGGGGAGAGACATCACAGGATTCTGGATTAAACGCTTAGGGAAAAGGTAAGGGGTGTTCCAGGAGACCTGAGTTCTGTTCCTGAGCCAAAGCTCCAAAGGCAAAATTGGTCTAAATCTTTTTGAGCTTCTTCGAAGGCAGGAAGGGATAATGCTGAATGCTCCCTTCTCTCCCATGGGTGCTGAGAGCAACACAAGATGATGCGGGCATAGTGCTTGGAGATGAACAGATGAGAAGGAGGCTATATGAAGAATTCACTCCGGACAAGGAGAAAAGAAAGAGTTTGGCAGCAGGTTCAGAAACCCTCTGTGGATCAGCTGTTACAGCGAGTACGCATTTACTGAATGCCAAGAGTGCACTTGGTCTCAGAGGCTAGGCGGCCTGGCCATCCACATCAACTTGAGGAAAGTGCCTTTGTCTACATGCTGCTTCTCAGCCGTGAGAAATCATAATAACAATGAGGATGACAATAATAGATCGTCTCTTGAAGTTTCAAAATAAGCTCGCTAACCACTAGAGAACCCCGAAACATTTGAAACATTTCCAACATACATTTACAAACACTGTATTCCCAAAGAGTCCCACTCATTGTCTCCTCTCGCCACTGGTTTTAAGTCTTTAAGGAATCCCCAGGATTGGTGACACCTCTCATTCACTCTCCTGGAAGGGGAAACCAAAAGCTGAAATCGGAACACCTATAAAAATCTTAATTCACGATGGGGTAAGTCACCACAAAATAATTGTTTTGATAATACAAATCTTACAAATTCAGCAAGGAAAAAAAATCAGCAGCACAAAAGTAAAGCAAACATGCAGAACTGAAAAACCATGACAATTATTAGGTTTATATCACAGAGTTAATTACAGCCTCCCAAAACATAATATACTTTTTTTGCAGCTGCTTTTTGAACACAACCCCTTACTCACCTGCTTAATGGTAGAATTATCGGCTCCAAAGCATCAGGCTTCAAAAGGGCAGCTTTGGTTTCTTCTAGCAGGGTTGGTGCAGTGGGAGGGCCAGGCCTCCTGTCATGCTCTTCTTCCTTGACATGACTGGATTGAGCCATTCTTGGCATACGAGGGGACTTTGGTGAAGCCGCAAACGTCTGTCAAGGAAAGGGATGGTTTATTAAGAACTCAATAATCCCAAATTAAGCCCTAAAGGATGAATCAGCCCTTCTGCATGGTGGAAAAGAATAGTTACCCAATCAACAATGACCTGGTTCTCACACAAAAACAAAAAGGAAAAAACATCGGGGCCCAGGACTGACCAAACTCTAGTTATTGAGCTCATCGGCTGGGCATTAATGCCAAGCTTCCCACTGGCTCGGCTACTGAATCCCAGTCGGACACTGAACCCCAGCCCCTGAATCCCTGCCAAGTTCTGAGAAAGTCTTCATCGCCTCAGACTGAAGCTGGGGTTTCCACTCCTCCGGTATCGGTGGCATAGGGGGAAAGGGCGCCGTGGCAACAGCTTCCATGCTGGTTAACATTAGTGATACATGCAAGACACTCAATGCACGCTTTCTCTCCGCATAAACGTAGACACGCACCTGGGGTCTCGGGCCAGGATCGGTTCATGAAGGAAACGCGAATGATGAAAATGCAAAGAGCTAGTGGGAGGCAAATGGCATGAGGATGGGAAAATCCCAAATAGTCATCCCATTTCCAAGCCAAGATGGATGTGTGCTTGGAGGATGTTGGGATCTCAGAAGATGGGAGAGAGAGGAAGAGACCGACCCTATCCCCACCAGGTCTAACCTTCCCCGAGGGAACAGCAAGGAAGATGACTGTGGCATGCGACGATACGCTCTCCTAGGGAAAGGGAGAGGGAGCAGGTGAGTGGAAGAAGCATGCAGAAAATAGAGGCCAGATGAGAAAGATGAGGGTGTGGGTGCCGTGGTGGCTGCCAGGAGGGGAGTATCCCTGAAAAAACGGCCAACCTGATCACACCCTGCGGCGTCCAGAGGTGCCCGGAGTACCCATCCTGGGCAACCACGTCCGAGAGACAGTGCTCCTGAAAATTTAAAACAGCAGAATCTTTACAGCCAGTCAGCCTGAAAGCAGAAGATAGCGGGGAGGAAAAGGGCTGCATGAAGCCACCTCTTCCTCCCAAGAGGAATGAAGAGCCCTAAGCACCCTGAGTCCCAGGAAAGACACTACACAGGACCACAGCAGGAGGAGAGGGCAGGAAGGAGGAACATATTCCTGAGCTCTGCTACACCTGACATGGCAGGTTTTCCCTCAAAGTCAGTAATGAGTTCCAACCCGGAAACACAGGGTTGATTCTTCTTTTCTCCACACAGAATTCCCTGGAGTCCTTGGAACCCAAAGGTCAGTGTTGTAGGAGAACACAGCGGGTCAAGGCCTGCCCTCTCCACGTGGCCTCCGAGACTTCCGCTTTCTTCCAACTATTCCATTCACGTGTAGGAAAAGAAGGCGATGGTAGGGGCCGAAATGCAGGTCTTACTTCTCACCTGGTGTCTTTCACTCTCTAAAGACTTCTTTCTCTTCTCAGGAGTCTGTTCTCTAGGGGGGAAGACACAAGAGGCACTCAGTTCTCTCATCCACTTTCTTTGCCTGAGACAAAATACCCTTTCACAATTCGGGCAAGCCGCTATGAGGGTCATCCCACTCCTGCTCATGGGGCCCTGCCACACGGGCACCCAGGATGAAGAGAGCAGTGTCTAAAGAGGAGGGGAAGGAAGCGAGAGTTTCCCAAGTTCTTCTAGAGGCTCCCCTGGTGAGCCTCTCAGGACCCAGCCTCCCTTCAAGAGGGTCATCGCTCACACACCCTCCTCTACCCAGGAAGGTTCAATCATCATCATCATCATCAATCGTATTTATTGAGCGCTTACTGTGTGCAGAGCACTGTACTAAGCGCTTGGGAAGTACAAGTTGGCAACATATAGAGACTGTCCCTACCCAAAAGTGGGCTCACAGTCTAAAAGGGGGAGACAGAGAACAAAACCAAACATACTAACAAAATAAAATAGACTAGATATGTACAAGTAAAATAAATAAATAAATAGAGTAATAAATATGTACAAACATATATACATATATACAGGCATTCAATGAGTCAGAAGTCTTAAACTGAGTGCCCCTGGGGTGCTTGGCACTGTTGAAGAAGATAGAATGGAGTGAGGAAGGCACAGTGGGTGAAAATATTTATTTTGTCCGCTCTCCCGACATTCTCCTGTATTCCCAGAAAAGGGAAGGTTTCCATCTAGCATCCCAGAATGCCACCAGTACCCACTTAACTGTTTCCTAGCTTTCCGGTCATAGCTGGGACTTATCTCCTCATCGCTGGGCTCCTGTTCCTCTGGGACTGAACAGTTCCTGGAGTAAAAAGGAGGCTGGTTATTAGGAAGTTTGAAAAACAATGCCCTCACCCTGTTTTCCCCCCACAACAAGGACACAAAAGACTTATGATTCCCGAGGTGCAAAGGGTTCCAGGGTCTCAGCCCTGACTGTGCCACCAAACTTATCTGCCATTTGCCAAGCTCTGCATGTATATATAAGTAACTCTTTGGTGTAAAACTCCTCACCCTGGGCTTCAAGGCTGTCCATCACCTCGCCCCCTCCTACCTCACCTCCCTTCTCTCCTTCTCCAGCCCAGCCCGCACCCTCTGCTTCTCTGCCGCTAATCTCCTCACCGTACCTCGTTCTCGCCTGTCCTGCCATCGACCCCCGGCCCACATCATCCCCCGGGCCTGGAATGCCCTCCCTCTGCCCATCCGCCAAGCTAGCTCTCTTCCTCCCTTCAAGGCCCTGCTGAGAGCTCACCTCCTCCAGGAGGCCTTCCCAGACTGAGCCCCTTCCTTCCTCTCCCCCTCGTCCCCCTCTCCATCCCCCCCATCTTACCTCCTTCCCTTCCCCACAGCACCTGTATATATGTATATATGTTTGTACATATTCATTACTCTATTTATTTATTTATTTTACTTGTACATATCTATTCTATTTATTTCATTTTGTTAGTATGTTTGGTTTTGTTCTCTGTCTCCCCCTTTTAGACTGTGAGCCCACTGTTGGGTAGGGACTGTCTCTATATGTTTCCAATTTGTACTTCCCAAGCGCTTAGTACAGTGCTCTGCACATAGTAAGCGCTCAATAAATACGATTGATGATTGATGATGATGATGTAAGAGGCAGTTAGGAAACTAATCCCTGAGCTCATAGAGTAATGGGTAGAGCACAGGACTTGGAGTCAGAAGGTCATGGGTTCTAATCCTGGATCCTGGATCCGCCACTTGTCTGCTGTGTGGCCTTGGGTAAGTCACTTCACTCCTCTGTGCCTCATCTGTAAAAGGGGGATTGAGACTTGAGCCCCAAATGGGAGAGGGACTGTGTCCATCTTGGTTTGCTTGTATCCACCCCAATGCTTAGTACAGTGCCTGGCACACAGTAAGCGCTTAACAGATATCATCATCCTTATTATTATTACACTCTGTCCTCAGGTAACACTATCCCTATCAAAACAAAGAGTACCTACAGGCCAAGGAGAGGTATGGTTAAGGTCACTCTGCAGATTGGGGGCTGGGAGGAGGGGTCTGTTTGCAGGATTCTCTGGCTTCTAAAAAATGTTTCCCAAGATGGGGTCCAGCACCCAGGGGTCCTCATAACCACACAGGGGGCCTCAAGAGCCCCAGGGAAAGCACCAAGCAGGGTTTGGGACAAAGGGGAGAAGGAAGAGAAAGGAAAGGTGGAAGGAGGGATCCACTTGGAGTGGATGGGAACAGAGATGGATTTACTGGTGGTTGGGAGAGAGAAGCTGGGAAGGGGAAATACTTGCTAGGGAGCAAGACAGGAGAGAATATTTAGATACAGAAACCAAAAAGGGGAAATATAAAATTGGGTCTGAGGCCAAAAGGAAAAACAAATCCAACCTGTCCCCTCTGTATTCCTCAGCTATGATTCTGGGCCTTTAAAATGCTCAACTGAAGGACTCTAGTTTTACTTCAGCACAAGAGGTAGGGGGAAGGTTCCATCTCCTGCATTATTCAGGGAGCCAGCAGCAGAACTGGGGGTCCCAACTGGAGCATCCAGGAACTCAGTCCCATTTGCAAACCCTGTTGGTTCAAACCCTGTTGGTTCATACCAGGGGAAACGGCATAGCATAGTGGATAGAACAAAGAAACTTCTCGGTGCCTCAGTTAGCTCATCTGTAAAATCGGGATTAAGACTGTGAGCTCCATGTAGGACAGAGACTGCGTCCAATATGATTTGCTTGTATCCATCCCATGGCTTAGAACAGTGCCTGGTACATAGTGAGCACTTAATAATACAATTATTATTATTACCAGTCCCCTAAGGGCCAAGATGGCAGAGAAGCAGTGTGGCCTAATAGACAGGGCATGGGCCTCGGAGGCAGAAGAACCTGGGTTCTAATCCCTGATCTGCCACTTGCCTGCTGTGTGACCTTGGGCAAATCACCTAACTTCTCTGTGTCTCAGTTACCTCAGCTGTAAAATCGGGATTAAGACTGTGAGCTCCATATGAGACAGGGTATGTGTCAAACCTGATTAGTTTGTATCTACCCCAGTACTTAGAACAGCGCCTGGCACATCGTAAGTGCTTAACTAATACCCTAATAAAAAACTGTAGGACTTGGACATGACCAAGCAGTGTGTTAAAAGGAATGTGGGAAGCAGCATGGCCTAGTGGATAAAGCACAGGCTTGGGAACCAGAGAATCTGGGTTCTAACCCTCAGATCCGCCTGCTATGTGACTTTGGGCAAGTCACTTAACTTTTCCCAGCCTCAGTTCCTCAATTGCACAATGGATATTCAATTTCTGTGTTCTCTCCTACTTAGACAGTGAGCCCCATGTGGGTTATGGACTGTATCTGGCCTGACCAACTTGTATGTACCCCAGCACTTAGAATAGTTCTTGACACATAATAAGCGCATAACAAATACCATTAAAAAAAAAGCTTGCACACTTATGAATCGGGTTCATCCCTAACCCCCCCCTCAGAAATTCTCTCAATTTCAGGGTCGCTTCAGAAGGTCCAATTTGGACCAGCAATCTGAGATTCTCTGTTCTGGTCCACAACTTGGGCCCGGGCCAGACAATATCCTTACCTGTATCTCGGGTGAGGATTGAGGCAACAGAACCATTTCTCCGGTAGTGATGTTGGATCCACCTTTTTGGGAAGCTTCCTCCACTTCAAGCACTCCTCGCACTGCACCCATGTCTGGTCAGGGGTCTCCCTGCACGGAGCGGGAGAGAAAAGCGGGGTTTGTAGGTCCTCATGACAGTGTGGCTCAGCAGAAAGAACACAGGCTTGGGAGTCAAAGGTCGCGGGTTCTAACCCTGGCTCCGCCACTTGTCAGCTGTGTGACTTTGGGCAAGTCAATCTACTTCTCAGTGCCTCAGTTACCTCATCTGTAAAATGAGGATTAAGACTATTAGTCTCTCGTGCAACGACCTGATTACCTTGTATCTCCCCTAGTGCTTAGAAAAGTGCTTGGCACATAGTAACTGCTTAACAAATACCACCTTATTATTAGGGTCATGCTGTATTTCACAATGGACATTTCTTGAAGACAGAGACCGGACCTTTATCTAGGAAATGTTCGGCAGCCAGCAGTGAGCAAAATATATTGCTATCATTCCCATACTGACTCTGTATAACTCTGGTCCACCAGCTGAATTAAGGAGGCTCCAAGCTGGAGGACCCAGTAGAATATGGGCTGAAAAATAAGACAATGAAAATAATAGACTCCAGACTGTGAGCTCATTGGTGGCAGGAACGTATATTGTACGCTCCCAAATTCTTAGTATAGTGCTCTGCACACAGTAAGAGCTCAAATAAATACCATTGATTGATTAATAATAAACAAGAGCACTTAATACAGTGAGAGGAGCCCTGGCGAATAATACTCTCTGATGCTGTTGTAGTGTACTCTCCCAAGCACTTAGTACAGTGCTCTGCACACAATAAGTGCTCAATAAATACGAATGAATGAATGTTTGTGGAGTGCTCTCCTTGCAAGGCGCTCAAGGCACTTTCACATTTATCATCTCATTTCCTCCCGGCCTCCTGTTTAAGAGCTGTGAAAACATCACGCAGACTCTGACTTCCTCCATCGTGGCTGAAATCCAGACTCGAAGGAGTTTGCCTGTGAGGAGTTTTGGCATTTTGCTCCTCCCCAGCCCAACTTCATTTTGGAAAAAAAAAACCTAAACAAAGACACCCCAATCTTCCCAGATTCCATGGGGCAGCCCAGATACAGGCCAAGGAAGCAAAATGAACCTTTGTTCTAATCTATAGGAAACAGTCAAGAGGCCATGAAGTTTCACAGTGGTTTTGAAGTGGAATACAGAAAGTACTTCAGTTTTTTCTACCTGGTCTACACTTCTGGCCCAAGGTCTTGGCAAGGTGGAAGTTGGGGGGATTGCAGAAATCACTGGAGAGAAACTCTGTTCTAAAGCAGGGGACTCCTGTACCCCTAGTCCAGAAACAACATTTATCCTGGCCCAGCCTTCGACCATACCCTTGATGCAGTCAGGGGTGGGGGGCTGTTGCTTTCCCACAGCGTTGTTGTTCTCAATCCTCTATCCCCCTGCCTCTGAAGTCAATGGCTGCATCCCCTACCACTAATCTGGGGCAGGGGAGGCAACAGGCCCAATAAACTGACCCCACCGATTGCACCTGTGGTCTCAGATGGCAAATATCGAGGCAGAACAGTGACATGGAGAGTAGGTCTCGTTTGTGGTCTCAAACCTCCAGTCCCATTTCCTGGTGTGTAAAAAAGTCAATCACACCCAGCCCAACTCCAGGCCTGCGCATTTCCCTCTGGTGGCCCGCAGTTCTCACTCACATTCTCGGCCTGGCAGGAGCTGAACTCTGCGAGTCCTCCAGAGATGCCTTCTCCCTCCAATAAGCATTAAGTTTCTGGCCGAGGGCAGCGATCGTTAACCTGCAGGGAAGAGTTAGGGAGAGCAGCCCGTCACGGTTCAACATCTGGTTACATCGTTCCGAGCGCTTAGTACAGTGCTCTGAACACAGTAAGCGCTCAATAAATACCACTGATTGATTGATCAATTGATTGATTCAAGGAGAGACTCCGCTAGTGCCTTCCCTCTCCCTGGTCTCTTCGAAGGAGTCCCGGCGTCTCGAAATCTGGAGCCTTAGATGTCCTCCCTGGACTAGAAATTCAAATTTGCCTTTGCCAAATCCCATACTCCAAATCAATATGAACCTTCTTCACCACCTAAGTTTAAAAGCTGCACTGAGGGCAGGAACTGTAACGGCAGTGCAGTCAGCGACACACAGGAGGTTTTGTTGGGGGCAGATATAGGTAACGATGTATAGAACCAGAGTTGTGTAAAGTTCTGCGAATGGGCTCAGGCCCTTTGGGGTGAGGATCATATCTCCTAGCTCCGTTGTACTCTACCAAGTGCTTAGTATGGTGCTCTGCACAGAGCAAGCACAACTGGTTTCTAATCCTGGCTCCACCACATGTCTGTTGTGTGTCTTGGACAAGTCACTTAACTTCTCAGAACCTCTTTTTTTTTTTAAATGGTATTTGTTAAGTGCTTAATATGTGCCAGGCACTGGTAGATACAAGGTTGGACTCAGTCTACATCCCACAGCGGCTCATATTCTTAATCCCCATCTTGCAGATGAAGTAAATGAGGCACAGAAGTGAAGTGACTTGACCAAGGTCACACAGCAGACAAGTGGAGGAGCTTGGATTAGAACCTAGGTCTTTCTGACTCCTAGGCCAGGTCTGTATCCACCAGGCCAAGCTACCACGGTTGCCTCCTCTGGAAAATGGGGATTAAGACTGTGAGCCCCACGTGGAACATGGAAGGTGTCCAATCTGATGATCTTGTATTTTCCCCAGCATTTAGTAGAGTGCCCAGCACATAGTAAGTGCTTAATACTTACAATTTAAAACAAAAAAAGTGTTCAACAAGTACTACTGATTCCTTGGCTGATGACAACTAATATTCATTAAGCCACTACTACGTGCCTGCGATTGAACTAGCTCTGGTTTGGGAAGGGAGATTGGCGCTATGATATCTGTAAAACCCTGTCCACGTGAGAAATTCCATACCTGGTCAATGGGATGGCCACTTACTCCACCGAAGTCTAATGAGAGGGGCTGGCTAACATTCAAGCGGTTATTTATAGCACTTTAAGCATTTTACAATCATTCAGTTCATCCTCTCAAACCACTATGAGTCAAAAAAGGGCTAGTGTTGTTACCCATTTTCTAGGTCGGGGGGAGCTGAAACGGTGATGTCAGGCGGTGGTCGAAAGACCCGCATTAGAGTCCCATAAACCTAACAGTAAGCAGGCGGTGGTTGAAAGACCAGTCCCATAAAACTAACAGTAAGAATAGGTGGGATTGAGCGTATACTTTAGGTCTGCACCATTCCAAAGCCAATCCGAAAAGTCACTCAAAGATCCCAGGGGTCCCACCCAGATTCTGGCTCGGATCAAATGCCTCCATCAAGCATCAGTCAGTTTTTAGCTAATTACAGCAGGCTCACATTTAGGAGGCCAACTCCCTACAAGGAGGTGTGGAGGAGGATGTGTGGTTACCAAGTCACCCTGAAATTGAGGAGCTCAATGCTGGCCATGGACCAATCTCCCTGAAATTAACTTTGGGCTTTCACCCAAACATTATGTCCCTGTGTCCCAGAAACTCTGATTCTCTAATCCTTCAGGAACAAGGGCGCTTTGTTGTCTCCAAGGCTTAGGGTAGAAGCTGGGGGACAACAGAGGCAACCCACCCAATAAGTGAGAAGACTTCCTGCACTTCTACCTTTCGGTTCTCCACTCTCGTTACCCACTTCCTGCTCAAAAACCCAGCTGCAGACGGAAGCTCCCTTCTCTTGCTTCACTAATTTACCAGACTTTTTCTAATTAGAAATAAACATTTAGAATAAGCAATTTGAAGAGAAAAGGGGGAGAGAAGCAGGTAGCCCCAGAGTTTGAGATGCTGGTTCAGACAATTTGTCCAAAGTGTCACCCACAATATTTCTTCCCGTTCTCACCTTCCCTCCAGCCGAGCACCTGTGGATTCCTATTAACAAAAAGGTGACCCTTGCACTATCTTTCTCCATTAATTACAACACTCCTCTTCTCTCCCCTACAGCTGGCAAGCTAGGGGTGATACCTTATCACTGACTTGCATTTTTAATGTTTATCACATTGTTGCCCCCACTAAATTTCCTCAGGGCTTTTCAACAAAGTCATCTTGTCTACAAAGTCATCTTGTTCACAGGTTGCTTTATTACCACAGCATGAGGCTACCTGTGTCTGTCGAATCCTTTCCTCACACATTGCTCTGCATTAATGTGAGCCCTCTGAGGGACAGGGACCATGTCTAATTCCCACCTGTGTGTTCTTTTCCAGCACTTAGTACAATGTTCTGCACACAGTAAGTGCTAAATAAATATTAAATACGATTACTACTACTACATCTAACTTCAAGCTCTGGGTCTTGACCTGATATACCCTCAGACTCCTTCACTCAAACCAAATCTTGTCTGTCCTTCTGCTCCATCCAAGCTTCTCTCCCTACCACTCCCACCCTTCACTTCCCCTGCCTGGTCTGCCATCTTTTTGAAGATTAAGTGGCTTGAAGAGAGAACTGAACTTCAAAAATAAAGTGAGAGGGAGCACTGGGCTGAAATGACACACCGTCTGAATGTTCCTCTCAGTTCCAAGATGGTTGGAGAAGCAGCGTAGCCTAGTGGAAAGAGCCCCAGCCTGGGAGTCAGTGGACCTGGGTTCTAATCCCAGCTCTGGCCGCTTGTCTGCTGTGTGACCTTGGGCAAGACACTTAACTTCTCTGTGCTTCAGTTACTTTCTCTGTAAAATGGTTTAAGACTGTGGGACAAGGACTGTATCTAACCTGATTAGCTTGTATCTACAACAATGCTTAGTACAGTGCCTGACACGTAGTAAGCGCTTAACAAATACAAATTAAAAAAGGGAAAAAAAGCTACAGGTGGTGCCAGCAGAATATTCACTCTTGTGGTACTGCGACAGGACTCCATTCTGAACTGGGTCGGGGTGTTCAGGTCCAAGCCCTGGAACATAAACCCCCACCTTCACCTCAAAAACTGTGGGATGATGTCACTCACCGGTATTCCTTGGTGTACTCAAAATCCTGCTTATTGTGGGCGGGTTTCAGGAAATTGCACTCGATGACTCCAATCACTCCTACCCCATCTCCCGGAGCTGACGGCTTGGAAAGGAAGAAAGAAGTTCCTTTAGCAGCTGGATTGTAGTAACAAATAACTTGAAGCATGGTGGCTGTCCTTTGTTAACCACGGTACTTTACTGAATGAACCTTCTTGGCTCCCACAGAGACACACTTGAAATGTGCTTCCAGAGATCAGTTGGAGAGGCCTAAGGAGGCGAAAACCACACCCTACCTGGAAGAAACTTTAAGACTGCTAAGACACCTCAAGGCCAGCCAACCCAACAGGGCACCCCGAAATGTTGGCATCCCCACCCCAGGCAACAGCTATCCTGGGACTTTCCCTCTGCAGACTTAAGGCTCACTGTAAGCAGGGATCATGTCTACCAACTCCAGCTCTGCACACAGTAAGTGAAAGCTCATTGTGGGCAGGGAACGTATCCACCAACACTGTTGTACTGCACTCTCCGAAGTGCTTAGTACAGAGCTCTGCACACAGTAAGCGCTCAGTTAATACCATTGATGGACTGATTGGTTGATCGATTCCCCCGGGCTTGATTTCACCAAGTAGGCCTAAGCTCAGGCCCATCCTGGCCCTCCTGTGGAAATAAAAGATGCCAGCCCCTGGAATTGGAGATCTCGTCACCATCTTTGAGTCCACCAACACTGCACATATTTATTACTCTATTTATTTATTTATTTATTTTACTTGTACATATCTATTCTATTTATTTTATTTTGTTAGTATGTTTGGTTTTGTTCTCTGTCTTCCCCTTTTAGACTGTGAGCCCACTGTCTCTATATGTTGCCAATTTGTACTTCCCAAGCGCTTAGTACAGTGCTCTGCACATAGTAAGCGCTCAATAAATACGATTGATGCTGATGATGATGATGCACGGGTAAAATAAATATAACCAAAGTGGCTCTGGCCAGAACCTTTCCCACGAGTAGAGGCTTGGAGAACTCAGGGGAGCAGCATGGCCTCATGGAAAGAGCACAGACCTAGGTTTTAATCAAAGGTTCTGCCACTTACCTGCTGTGCGACCTCAAGGAAGTCAGTTCACTCCTTGGTCTCTCAGTTTCCTTAGCTGTAAAATGGAGTTTCAATACCTGTTCTCCCTCCTATTTCTACTGTGAGCCCCAAGGGGGATAGGGACTGCATTGGACCTGATTACTGTGTAGCTATCCCAGGGCTTAGTACAGTGTCTGGTACATAGTAAGTGTTTAATACGTATCACAATTACTAACTACCCTGCTCTGTCAAACATCCACCCAAGGGGTTGCTATACACATATAACAGTGATTACTAATTAGCATTTGAAAGTGTAGAGGTAACAAAACTTGCAGTGTCAATAGACCTAAGACAATGAGCTATGATTCGCCTGCCCCTGGCCATCAGCATGGATTAGAGAAGCAGCATGGCTCAGTGGAAAGAGCACAGGTTTTGGAGTCAGAGGTCATGGGTTCAAATCCTGCCTCCGCCAATTGTCAGCTGTGTAACTTTGGGCAAGTCACTTAACTTCTCTGGGCCTCAGTTACCTCATCTGTAAAATGGGAATGAAGACTGTGAGCCCCTCGTGGGACAACCTGATCACCTTGTATCCCCCCCGCGCTTAGAACAGTGCTTCACACATAGTAAGCGCTTAACAAATGCCATTATTATTATTATTATTATTATTATTATCATCATTATTATTATTATGGGCTAGGGAAGCAGGGGTGGTGAGACAAATCAAGACAGGCTCAACAACAGGCCAGATATATAGGAGTCCTGGATCCTGAATCCCAATCTTGCCACTAACCCTGGGCAAATTATTTCCTAATTTCTCCTTGTCTTAGATCCTTCATCAATGCGAACAGCAGGGCAGCTATTAGGATTATCTATTCAAAACGACTGCAAAGCTCTAATATAAAGAGTTTCCTAAATTCTGAGTCATCACACCAAGGCGTTAATATCAGATATGTCACATCAGGTGGCCTATGGTCCATTCCCACCTCTTGCTCAACTGGACAGTGGGTTCAATGCCTAGATGAAGAGCCAACCAATCAAGAGGAGAAAGAAGTTCTCCAACTCCCAACTCTCGCCTGGTTTAAGCAAAAGCCTGGCCAGGCCAAGGAACCTGGCAGCAATACTCCGGAAGTTTTGTGCTTCTTTTTCAAAGCCCTCTTCTTATCCTCCCCTTCAATGCCCACCTTGTTAGCGAGCCACGTTCACACCGCTCACCTTTAACTGGCATCCCACCTTCTCATAGGACTTGATGAGCCGGTTATTGTGGTACATCATGATTCCAAATTGGTTGTTATTCTTGCAGTTGAACCCGAAAGTGATCCTCACCCGCTCGTTCTGAAAGTCAATCTGTCAAGTGTTCAACCGCCAATAGGGCTACCTCAGGGCAGTAATATTGGCCACGGGTGTCTTGTTATAAAGAAATGCCAAGCATCTGCCAATGTATGTGGTGTACTGCAACAGAATGCACCCAGAAGCACCCCTGCAATCACACTCCTTGCCCTAACTCCTGCCAGAAACTTTTTGCATGGCATAGGGTAGGAGACTCTGAAGATGGTGCCAACCATATTGGCTCTGCAATGGACAATGACCCCAGTCTCCCCATGTAAGGGATCCCACATTCCTCTCCCTCCCACAAAAAGCTGTCAGAAGCAAAGACTAACAGTGACAACACAGTGGGTGACCCCGAAGGGAAAGTGCCATCTTGAAGGAACATAACTGTTGAAGTTTCTGGACCAATCCATTGTCATCACCTTCTTCATCATCAATACTATTTATTGAGCACTTACAGGTGCAGAGCACTGTACTAAGTGCTTGGGAGAGCATATACAATATAACAGAGCTGGCAGACACTTCTATTCATATTTTTCTAGCACATCCCTGCTATGCCACACTGTGGGGTGCTCTATTATGGCATTTGTTAAGCACTTACTATGTGCCAGGCACTGTACTAAGTGCTGGGGTGGATACAAGCAGACCGAATTGGACACAGTCCCTATTCCATGTAGGGCTCACAGTCTCTAATTGCCATTTTACAGAGGAGGTAACTGAGGAACAGAAAAGTGAAGTGACTTGCCCAAGATCTCACAGCAAACAAGTGGAAGAGCCGGGATTAGAACTCATGACCTTCTGACTCCTAGGCCTATGCTCAATCCACTATACCATGCTGCTTCTCAAGTGGGACAAGGACTGTGCCTGATCTGATTATCTTAGATCTAGCCCAGTGTTCAGCACAACGCTTGGCATGGCTCAGTGGAAAGAGCCCAGGCTTTGGAGTCAGAGGTCATCGGTTCAAATCCCGGCTCCGCCACTTGTCAGCTGTGTGACTTTGGGCATGTCACTTCACTTCTCCGGGCCTCAGTTCCCTCATCTGTAAAATGGGGATGAAGACTGTGAGCCCCCCGTGGGACAACCTGATCACTTTGTAAACTCCCCAGCGCTTAGAACAGTGCTTTGCACATAGTAAGCGTTTAATAAATGCCATTATTATTATTATTATTGTTATGAGGTAAGCATTTAATAAATGTTAGAGCTAAGAGGGCCCTCTCAGGGTGGCACCTGGAGAGTTTCCAGTCCTCTACCAGTCTCGGCTATGGGAGGGAGAGTCAAGCAGAGGCCTACCCATTCCGTTCCTAGCTTGGGCGGTGGCTAGCAAGTGGCAGGCAATCTGCTACACGTCAAAACTCACAGTTGCTGGGCAGCAGCGGCACGTGAGAGAGTTGAGGGCGGAGACGCAAGTTGACTGCTCAGAAGAAGGCAATGGTAAACCACTTCTGGATTTTTACCAAGAAAACTCTAAGGATACACCATCAGAACGATTGCAGATGGAGAGTGGGGTGATGTGGGACAGATGTGTCAGTGGTGTCGCTATGGGTCGGAAACGACAGCGACATAAGAGAAGACGATAGCTAAAAGGATCCAGTGGGGAAGGGTTTACTTAGCCCGGGAAAGAGTGTTCTCAACTGCTAAGCTCCCCTCCAGACTGTAAGCTCCTTGTGGGCAGTGAATATGTTTAATAATAATAATGGCATTTATTAAGCGCTTACTATGTGCAAAGCTCTGTTCTAAGCGCTTGGGAGTTTACAAGGTGATCAGGTTGTCCCACGGGGGGCTCACAGTCTTAATCCCCATTTTCCAGATGAGGGAACTGAGGCCCAGAGAAGTTAAGTGACTTGCCCAAAGTCACCCAGCTGACAAGTGGCGGAGCCGGGATTTGAACCCATGACCCCTGACTCCAAAGCCCGAGCTGTTTCCACTGAGCCCTGCTGCTTATCAACTCTGCTACACTGTACTCTACCAAGCATTTAGTACAGTGCTCACAGTGCTCAATTAATGATTAACTGAGGGAGAAAGGGCCCCTACCCTTTGACTTGCTGTCAGGGGAGAATTTATGTTCAGCCTGGACAACTGAACCCCACAGATAATCAAAGGCCCATTTTAGTCGTTGCTTGGCCCATGAATCCTTTCACACCAAGAGAAATGTACAAGCTTCCTCTCTTTTCCCTGCCCCTGCATTCCTTCCAGTAGCCGGACCGCAGGAGTTGAGGGAGGAGAAGCTGGGCCTTGGATCTGCCTATTCTGATTATCTTGGATCTATCCCTGTGTCTAGCGCAGAGCTTGGGACACAATAAGCACCGAATAAATACCGTCAATATTACTGCATCTCAGCCCCCTGAAACGAAGAAAGAGCCGTACCAATCCGACCACTACCCTAGAGGCACCTGCCACGTGACGGCTGCCCCAGACATGCCCTGGGCAAGTCCAGAGCTTGGGGAGCTGTGGGTTAGATAGCTAGATTTCCAGTAAGCACTGCAGGAGCTGAGAGCTCTCACCACCCTCCCCCCGTGCTGAGGCAGGACCAAGATATGAATCATCGTCATCTACGGGCACGGCTCACCGCCTCCCACTCTGCCAAATCCCCATTGCCTCTCTGCCCTGTTGACAAACCAGAGGAAACAGGAAGGAAGCGTCAAGAGGGGTGCTCACAAACCGTGTATACCAACATGGGTGTGCATCTGAGACCTGGACTTGCCCTGAATGGGTGTAACTCAGCAAAGATCCGCTAAAACGCCCACTGCTGCTTGCCAGATTTCCAGGGCTCCCTTGTAAGGTTCCACCACAACTGCCTGCCGGCTGAAAATCCTTGCTTGGGGCTGGCAGCTGTGACACCTCTTTGGTACAAGGAGGCCCACAGACCAGGCTCCAGACAGATTCAGTTGGTCTCCCAAATCTGGCAGGGATGTGGCATTTTACCTTTCAAAGTCACAGGCAATTTAGGCTTCTCTTGAACATCCGACTAAGGACATGGATGCTCTCTCTGGGCTCAGGAAAGAGGAAAGAAGACAGGTCTAATTTCATATAATGAAAAGACTTGAAAAAGGGAATAACCATTTCTAATTTCCACAGTCTGGAAAAGAGATCAATCGAGATAACATCTGTAATCAAGCGAAGGGGGAAGGGTTACGGCCCCTCAAACAGGGGCTTAGCCCACTGCCTGAATACATGGGACACCCTTATGGAATGATGCATTAGATTCCTCTTCCTCTATTTCTGAAGAGTTGAAAATGTCTAAAGTTTCAAAATCTGGTTTTCCTAGACAGTACCGATAGTTCGACTTGCATAATTCCCCTTTTGATCAACTCAGCAAGTATTCCTATGTGCACTCATGTACACGTGTGTGCACACACACACGGAAATTTACCTATAAATTTGCCTATAGATTAGATTTTGAGCTCCTTGAGGGCAGGAATCAATCTTTTATTTATATCACACCCTCCCAAGTATAGTGCTCTGTCTACAACAGATGATCAATAAATATATCAATTGATTAGGAGAGTTGGGTAGGAAGGGAATGGAAAGAGTTTCTTTGAGGTTCCTGCCTTCAACAGACGTATGAGATGCTCACAAGAATGACTGGTAGGGTGACCCAGCTACTAATAGTAAGAAGCAATGAGAAGCGGCATGGCCTAGTGGAAAGGCCACGGGCCTGGGGGGGGCTGAGGACCCGGGTTCTAATCCTGGCCCCGCCGCATACCTGTTGTGTGACCGTGGGGAAGTCACTTAACTTCTCAATGCCTCTCAGTTTCCTCATCTGCAAAATGGGTATTCAATATCTTTTCTCCCTTCTACTTAAGACTATGAGCCCCATGTGAGACCTGATTATTTTGCCCCAGAGTTTAGTACAGTGCTTGACACACAGTAAGCGCTTAACACCATAATTATTATTTTATTATTATTAATTATATTTGTATCTGCAAGTTTTCTGGAGTAAAGGCTTTTGCTCCTTACACCCTACAATTTCCCACTTAACTGACCAACTCTATCTCCAACAATGGTACACGGAGAACAATGTTCCTGAATTCAGGAAAATGTGCTTCCCCCACCCCCGAACCACAGATCCGTCCTCGAAGTCTGAACCTGGTTAGGATAGGCTAACAGCGGCAAGGATACAGTGAAGGTGGGCTTGTACATATCATATTCTACTCTGGCCAGGCTCTTGGAGATCAGCTGGGTGTTAACCTTCTTCTGGCGGAGAAAAATCTGCATGCGTGGCTTCAGGTACAGAACACTGCAATATGCCTGCGGGACAATACAAGGGAAAAAGGGTTAGAGGATCACAAAGATGGCCACGCCAGGGAGAAGGCTATCGATATCCCCACTAAGACACAATAGGATAACGGTGAAGCAGAGACCCCCAGCTCAGGGTCTGCAATGTTTTACTCCACATCAACTTGAGAAGCAGCATGGCCTAGTGAATTGATCTTGGGCCTGGGAGTTGAAAGCACCTGGATCTTAATCCCAACTCCGCTGCTTGTCTGCTGTGTGACTTTGGACAAATCACTTAACTCCTCTGTGCCTCAGTTACCTCACCTGTAAAATGGCGGTTAAGACTGTGAGCCCTATGTGGAACATGGATTGTGTCCAACCTGATTAACTTATATCTAGGGCTTAGTACAGTGCCTAGCCCATAGTAAATTCATAACAAATGCCACAAAATAGCCTTCCAGACTGCAGGGTTCCTGACTGTAGTAGATCCCTTGATTCAATGAGGGAGGACAGTTAGAGGTTACCTACAGAGCAAGTATAGAGGAAAAGAGTCTGTTAATTCTGTTTAATCTGAGACCTGGACTTGCCCTGAATGGGTGTATTGGTGTATGGGTGTTAATTCTGTTGCATTGTGCCAAGCGCTTAGAACACTGCTCTGCACACAGTGAGCGCTCAATAAACACAATAATAATAATAATGGTATTTGTTAAGCACTTACTAGGTGCCAGGCACTGTACTAAGCACAAGCTTGGTGGATACAAGCACATCGGGTTGGATACAGTGCCTGTCCCACGTGGGGCTCACTGTTTCAATCCCCATTTTACAGATGAGGCAACTGAGTCACAGAGAAGTGCAGTGATTTGTCCAAGGTCACACGGCAGACAAGAGGCAGAGCTGGACTTAGAATCCATGACCTTCTGACTCCCAGGACTGTGTACCATCATCTACACCATTCTGCTTCTCTACGTGACTGACTGATTGAGTCCCGTGACAAGAGAGGGGTGGGAGAGATCAGCGTGCCCTCTGCTCAGGCTTGGAGAGGCGGGGATGCCGACTCACCCGTAAAGAGTACTCTGTTTCAGGCACTACGGAGTCCCGTCCCTTCTCGAGGTGAGGGACACTCTTTTCCCCAGCATTCGCTGCTTCCTCTGACCCGTGGCCTGATATTCGGATGTCGTACTTGTCAGTTCTGAAGTCCAGCTCTGGGGTCCCGTCTTTATTTCTGAAGGAAAGACCAAATTGCCATTCTAACCTGCCAAGTAAGCAGGGCAAGGAGAATCCCCAGAATGCAGGCCTTCAAGAGTCAACGAGTCTCGGCAGCCTTCACCCTGAGATTCTTTCAATAATGAAAACACCTGCCTCTACTCAGCCAACAAAGGAGCTAAAAACTTTTTTAACTCTTTCCAGGATACACACAAGGCATTTCTGACTCTACGCTCGTTGTGGGCAGTGAATATGTCTGTTTACTGTTGTACTGTACTTTCCTAAGCACTTAGTAAAGTGCTCTGCACACAGTAAGTGCTCAATAAATATAACAATGAATGATCTAAATCCAATTGCTTTCTCCATTGTTATCTCTAGAAGGTATTATGTTATTTTGTTAGTATGCTTGATTTTGTTCTCTGTCTCCCCCTTTTAGACTGTGAGCCCACTGTTGGGTAGGGACTGTCTCTATATGTTGCCAACTTGGACTTCCCAAGCGCTTAGTACAGTGCTCTGCACACAGTAAGCGCTCAATAAATACGATTGATTGATTGATTGTCTCTATATGTTGCCAACTTGCACCTCCCAAGCGCTTAGTACAGTGCTCTGCACACAGTAAGCGCTCAATAAATACGATTGATGTTTGATGATGATGAAGGTAGAATTTCCTGGTTCACAAGGAGAGCAAAATGGAAATGTATTTGAGGCGATATCTGTGGTCAAAGAGATTAATCCACAAGGTGTCAGCTGACTCCAGACTTTATTTCCAGTACTTTACTAACCTTCTTTCTATCCTTGCGCAAGTGGTATTTTCACTCTGCTTCCCCATTGGAAAATAGGGATGAAAATAACACAATTACCACAGTACTCACCCTGATACTGTAAGGGCCAACAACATTATAAGCCAGATTTTCACAGTGCAGAAATTTCTTCTGGGGGGTAAGGAGCGTGGTGTAGTGGATAGAACATGAGCCTAAGAGTCAGAGGACCTAGGTTTTAAAAGCCTCGCCACTTGCCTGCTGTATGACCTTGGGCAAATCACCTAACTTCTCTGTGCCTCAGTTTTCGCAACTGTAAAATAGGGATTCAATACCTCTTCTCCTAGTCCTACTTGATTATACGGCACAGCGACTGTATCTGGACTGATTAGCTTGTATCTACTCCAGAACTTGGAAGCTTTTTAACGAACACCATTATTAAGGAAAAAAAAAAAAGGCCCAGGCCTGAGTCAGAAGACCTGGGTTCTAATCCCAGCTCTGCCACTTGCCTGCTCTATGACCTTGATAAAGTTACTTCCCTTCTCTATGCCTCAGTTTCCTTAACTGTAAAATAGGGATTCCATACCTGTTCTCCTTCATGCTTAGACTGTAAGCCCCATGTGGGACAGGGATTGTGTCCAGTCTGATTAATTGTTATCTACTCCAGCCCTAGGACACTAAGAGACACATAGTAAGCTCTTATTATTATTATTATTATTAATAATAAGATAAATAATAATAATAATAATGATAATAATGATAATAATGTCATGGCCTTGTGGGTGCTGTTAGCTCTTTCATACCACAAAGATGTCATTCAATAATTTATGCTTCAGAGTCCTAGAGAACATTGGCTAAATGATGATAAAGCAATGAGAACACCTCAACAAGAGCTATAAAAATACAAACGAAGTCTATGCTGAGTTTCTAAGCTGTAAAAATACAAACATGACGTATATTCTGAGATTCTATCAAGAAAATCCAGACTCGGATGGAAGTCTAATGAATCACTACAATACGTCCTTTCCTTCTGGGTTGGGAGCATTATGCCTCTACAACCCCAGCAAGGCTTGAAACACTAAGTCATCCCTTGCTGAGAAGAATAAATAAGAGTGACTATCTAGCCTAAGGAGGAAAGAGAAAAGAAAGGACAACTCCAGCCAACTAGAGTGGTCACATCTTTCTTTGATATTAAGTTGCTTTTGAAAATTACCCTTAAAGTTCTGCCCCTGGCTGTGCCATGATTAAATGCCAATAAGGGAACCCATCCCCACCAATGTCCAGGGACAAAACCCTCAGCAAACCTCTCTCAAAGGTGATTCATAGTCATCTGATTCTCAGTCATGTAGCAAAAGAGCTTATCCTCTCCCCGCCTTTCTCCCGCTGCCGTTCCCCCTCCCCTCCTCCTCCACCAAGCCCAAGCTGCCACTCCAGATGGGCTGAAAGCACCTGGAGTCAACAGTGCAATTTGTTACGGAACAAACAGCCTGCTCTGCCCGCTCCACCAACTGCTACAATCAGGGGAAGCGACTTCTCAAAATAGTAACTTATTATGGCATTTCTTAAGTGCTTATTACATGCCAAGCACTGTTCTAAATGCTGCGGTACATACGAGTCAATCAGATTGGACGCAGTCCCTGTCCCACATGGGGTGCACAGTCTATGTAGGAAGGAGAACAGGTATTGAATCCCCATTTACAGTTGAGGAACTGAGACCCAGAGAACACAAGTGACTTGGCTGACTGATTGACTGGTTTTTCTTAAGTGCTTACTACGTGCCAGGCACTGTATTAAGCGTTGGGGTGGGTACAAGATAATCGGGTCAGATGCAGTCCCTGTCCCACATAGGGCTCACAGTCTCCATCCCCCTTTTTAGAGCTCACAGTCTCCATCCCCATTAACAGATGAGGTAGCTGAGGCACAGAGAAGTGACTTGACCAAGGTCATACAGCAGACAAGTATCAGAACTGGGATTAGAGCCCAGGTCTTCTGATTCCCAGGCCTGTAATTTTTCCAAGTGGGCTGAGCTTACTCTGAAGTCCTTCCAGCGGGCATTTCTGCTGGAGCAGTGGACAGAAGGTAGAAGGCAGACAGCACAGGGCAGGCATCCAATAACCAGCCAGAAGTCTGGCCCACTTTTCCAAGTGACGTGACACCATCCACTAAAAATTCCCATGTAACAACATTTTAAGAGTAACTTGGACAGATCAAGGCTCAGGGAGGATTTTTATTTTAAATGTTTATATCTTCCTCGGTTTATTTATGGCCCCAAAGAATGACTGTTTAAATTGGCTCTCTTTTGGGGAGACAAGAATATGTGTGAGGTGAGAAGTAAAATAAAGTGACAATCTTCCCCAAGTAGTGCTCTTTGACTCTGCCACCACTGCATTCTAATTAATTGCTGACCCTGGGGGGTGGCAGCTCAAAATAGTCTCTCTCCAAGCTTAGCAGGGAGCGTGGGCAGCTCAGGGGATCAAGACATAAGAGACTTGGGTTCCAAAGTCAGCCCCATCAGGAATTTGTGTTTATTTTTTTTTTTTAATGGCATTTGTTAAGCGCTTACTATGGGTCAGGTACTGTACTAAGTGCTGGCGATAGATACAAGGCAATCAAGTTGGATACGGTCCATGTCCCACATGGGCTTCAGTCTTCATTCCCATTTTACAGAGGTACCTGAGGCACAGAGAGGTTAAGTGACTTGCCCAAGGTCACACAGCAGACAAGTGGCAGAGTCAGAATTAGGACTCTGGTCCTCTGAAGACCAAGAAGAATGATTGCTTCCTGTGGGGAAAGCGCTGGGTAGCTAGAGAAGCAGTGGCCTAGTGGCAAGGGCACGGGCCTGGGTTCTAATCCCAGCTCCGCCGTTTACCTGCTGTGTGACCTTGAGCAAGTCACTTCCTTCATCTGCAAAATGGGGATTCAATACCTGTTTTCCCACCTACTTAGAATGTAATCTTCTAGACTGTGAGCCCAGTGTTGGGTAGGGACCATCTCAATATGTTGCCAACTTGTACTTCCCAAGCGCTTAGTACAGTGGTCTGCACACAGTAAGCATTCAATAAATATGATTGATTAATTGATTAATCCCCCACGTGGGACCTGATGATCTTGCATCTACCCCAGCGTTTAGCACAGTGTCTGGCACATAATGTCTGTCTCCCCCTTCTAGACTGTGAGTCCCTTGTTAGGTAGGGACCGTCTCTATCTGTTGCCAACTTGTACTTCCCAAATGCTTAGTACAGTGCTCTGCACACAGTAAGCGCTCAATAAATACGATTGAATGAATGAATGAACATAGGAAGAGATTAACAAATACCACAATTATTAATGTTTCTGCCAGAGGATGTGTGATAAATGACCATCTCAGTCTGCCACAGTTACTGAGAAGCAGCGTGGCTCAGTGGAAAGAGCCCGGGCTTTGGAGTTAGAGGTCGTGGGTTCAAATCCCAGCTCCGCCACTTGTCAGCTGTGTGACTTTGGGCAAATCACTTCACTTCTCTGTGCCTCAGTTCCCTCATCTGTAAAATGGGGGTGAAGACTGTGAGCCTCCCGTGGGACAACCTGATCACCTTGTAACTTCCCCGGCGCTTAGAACAGTGCTTTGCACAGAATAAGCGCTTAATAAATGCCATCATTATTATTATTATTACTGGTGTCTCTTGAACAAAGCTGGGTTCCTGAGGGAAAAGTCACAGGGGGTAAGCAAGGAGACAGGTACAGGATGGTTCCAGACCCATCTGCTTTCTGTGCAAGACGAAAGTTCCCTGAGATGTGCTTCCCTTCCCTGCATCACCCCACAGGGAGGACCCTACTTTTGGAGACTGTACTTCCTCACTAGACTGAAAGTTCCTTGTGGGGAGGGGAATGTGTCTACCAATCTGTTGTCTAGTACTCTCTCGAGGGCTTAGTACAGTGCTCTGCCCACAGTAAGTGCTCAGTAAATACCATCAACTGATCGACTGTACCTGCGGATGTTCCAGATGAAGATGCGGGTACCCTTTTTGCTCGGGATGGCATCAAATTCTGCCAGCAGCTCCTCCTCCGAGCTGAAGAGAGAGTGCTTCAGGACGGCCTCAAGGCTGGCTAAGGAGTCCTCAGTCACGATCATCTTCTTTAGAAGCCACAGGGTCAAAGAGCAAACTCCGGGGAACCAAAGAGCTCATTCCTCATCCTCTACCCTCTAGTTTTCTGACACCTTGGGAAGAGTGGCTACTTCTGAGGTAGATAAATGGGAGAAAGCATGGCAGGATGGAAAAAAAAAAAAAGGCAACGTTTTTGAAGGGGTTCAGCGGCCAAAGCAAGTTATCCTGTCAAGCAGCAAGGGCAGGGATTAATTATGGTACTTGTTAAGGGCTTGTTATGTGCCAAACGCTATTCTAAGCACAGTTAATCAGGTTGGGCACAGTCCGTCCTACATGGGGCTCATTCATTCGTATTTATTGAGCACTTACTGTGTGCAGAGCACTGTACTAAGCGCTTGGGAAGTACAAGTTGGCGACACATAGAGACAGTCCCTACCCAACAACGGGCTCAGTACGGGCCTAGGAGTCAGAAGGTCACAGGTTCTAGTTCTGGCTCTGCCACTTGTCTGCTGTGTGACTTTGGGCAAGTCACTTAACTTCTCTGTTCCTCAGTTACCTCATCTGTAAAAAGGGATTGAGACTGAGTGCCCCACATGGGACAGGGACTATGTCCAACCCAATCTGCACGTATCCACCCCAGTGCTTACCACAATTATTATTATTAATAATAATAGTAATAATCCCCATTTTACAGCTAAGGTAATTGAGGCATAGAGAAGGGAAATGACTTGCCCAAGTTCACACCACAGACACGTGGCAGAACTGGGATTAGAACCCAGGTGGGGCCTGTGAATCAGAGTCCTCTGAATCACAGGTCCCTACTCTTTCCTCTAGGTCACACTGCTTCTCTAGGAAGAATTGGAACAGATGTTTCCAGAGATCCAGAAGTGCTCACTCAGAGTGACCAAATGGGATGTCAAGGGAAATGTGACTGGAAATAATTAAAGGCCGGGGTGAGGCGGCCAGCAATTTAGGAGCTCTGCTGTGTGTTTGGTGGGGTGAGCGTGGCCCTGGGAATCAGGAGGCCTGGAATTTAGGCCCAGCTCTGCAAGTAGGGAAACATCTGCTGGGGCTCTGCCACCCCGAGGAAGGCTTCTGACCAGAGAACCACCTGGGGCATTCTTCCAGGTATATTTGCCCAGTGGGAATCCTGAAAAATACCTGGCTTATGTGAGCTGAGGAGAGTGTACTGGTTACTAAGGCAACCATCCAGTGGGTCACGGCTCTGTGGCCCATTTTGGCTCAAAAGGGACTAGCACATACCACCAAAATACCCTTGGCATGTACTTGGCAGGGCACTATAGCTCTGCCCGTCCACTTGTTCGCTGCCCTCTGGGCCTCAGCAGAACCAGGGATGAGAGAGTGCAAGTGGCCCTGAGCAAGCCCCAATCACCCTAATTCCTTCCCTGGGAAGTCCAGATATCTTTGGGCCGAGTCTCTGTCCGTCATTCCTGACAGGAGACCCCGTTGTCACCATCACCTCGTCACGTGTTCCACAGAGCAAAGCTTATGGTCATGGAAAAAGGAAATGGGGGGAAATGGCAGAAACATCACCAAAATGGGAGAAATATCCAGGTCAGGTCTTATTGCCCAGGGCAGCTTCAGGGAGGCTACATCAGCAACAGACAACATGATCCGGGCAACAGGCTGAAAGCTGGAATTCAGCAGACAGTTCTCAAGAAAGCAGAATGGCCTAAATGATAGAGCATGGTACTGGGACTCAGGAGGACCTGGGTTCGAATCCTGATTCTGCCACTTGTCTGCTGTGTGATTGCTGTGACTCAGTTACCTCATTCGTAAAACGGGGATTATGACCATGAGCCCCATGTGAGACATACCGTGTCAACCTGATTTGCTTGTATCAACCCAAGCACTTAGTACAGTGCCTGGCACATAGTAAGTGACTGTAAGCTAGACTGTAAGCCTAGTGCGGGCAGGGATTGTCTCTATTGTTCTGCACATAGTAAGCGCTCAATAAATACGATTGAATGAATAAATTGCTGAATTGTACTTTCCAAGCTCTTAGTGCTGTGCACCCAGTAAGCGCTCAGTAAATATGACTGAAAGAAAGAATGAATGAAAGTGCTTGACAAATGCCATATTAAAAAAAGGGAATTTTCCACTGCTGAGGATGAGGCTCCAGAAACCTGACCCCCAAACACAGATTGTACTGTAGTTTCTGAATGAGTGACACCCAAATCATCAGGCAGGTGAAAGAGTGTCATCCTTCAGGTTCCTTTTAGACTGTGAGCCCACTGTTGGGTAGGGACTGTCTCTATATGTTGCCAACTTGTACTTCTCAAGCACTTAGCACAGTGCTCTGCACAAAGTAAGTGCTCAATACGATTGATTGATTGATTGATTGATAGGGTACTAAATAGCCATTACCAGAAGAGGGAAAAACAGGGAGGCTTAGGAGTATCAGAAGTAGCTCATCCTAAGGTGCTGCTTGAAGCAGCAGATCCCAATAAGCACATCAGGAAAGAAGTCCATCCAAGGGTTCCAACTGCCACCCCTCTTCATGGAAAGGATATTGTTTTGCTGGTTGAATGGCACAATGGGCACAATGACCGCCTGGGGCTGGACGCATTCCAGATATGTTTGTGACAGGAGCCCCACGCTGAGGGCCCCCCCCGTTCTTGGTGAAGACCACGGCGTCCTTCCCCAGCCGCATGGAGCCTGACTTGAAGCCACTGCCGTAGACCTCAATGGGGGCATGGCTCTTCTTCACCACCTTATCCATGAAGCCGAAGCTGCAGTTGCATAAGAGGGGAAAAGAAAAAAAAAATCAACAGGATCAGAAAGGTTCCTTTGCCCCATAGGAAGCAGCAGGGAAAACAGCACTGGGCTACAAGTCTGTGTCACCCGTCGTCCGGGGACGGGTTCGTTCAGTGATCGGCGAGGCGAGAGAGAGAGAGAGAGAGGCTGGGGATGGAAAGCCTGAGTTTTATATAAAATTTATTCCGCGAGGCGAATTGAATTTATGTAATTGTTTAGGCCCAATGAATTGAACTTCCCTTTCGGGAGGAATATAATCAATTAGCAATATTAGAGCTTCCCTACACGGGAGGAACACAATCATACGTTAATCGCACATGGGTGAGGCGGCTAGCTCTCACCCATGTGCACTTCCCACTCGGGAAGAATCCACTTACTTTCCCACATGGGAGGAATTCATTCCATTCCCCGCGCACGTGGTGGGCAGCTAGCTCTCACAATGTGCTCTCCCTACATGGGAGGAATCCACTCATGATTCCCATCAGCAGCGGGGTACCTGGGTCCCACCTACGAGACGCTCACCCGCCCCGCGGCCCTTGCCCCAGTGTGTTGGTTCTGGTTGTAGAGCGGGCATCTGGCCTTCTGGGCAGGGAGAGACATGTGGGCTGCTGCTCCTGCTGCTGCGTGTCCTGGTGTTCTGACCCCAAAGGTCAGAGGCGACAGGTATTTATTGCCTGTGCCCCTAGGCCATTCCAGCTTCCGGCCTCAGTTTGTCCAATCTCTGCCCTCCCCCCCATCCCCATACCTCATTTGATTGGCACGGGGGCGAGGGGCACCTTCTGTATTCCCGGCTTGGGCTGTCAATCTAGCAGATTTGGTGGTGGGGGCGGTATCCTCTGCCCATCCGCCAAACTAGCTCTCTTCCTCCCTTCAAGGCCCTACTGAGAGCTCACCGACTCCAGGAAGCCTTCCCAGACTGAGCCCCTTCCTTCCTCTCCCCCTCATCCCCCTCTCCATCCCCCCCCATCTTACCTCCTTCCCTTCCCTACAGCACCTGTATATATGTATATATGTTTGTACATATTTATTACTCTATTTATTTATTTTACTTGTACATATCTATTCTATTTATTTTATTTTGTTAGTATGTTTGGTTTTGTTCTCTGTATCCCCCTTTTAGACTGTGAGCCCACTGTTGGGTAGGGACTGTCTCTACATGTTGACAACTTGTACTTCCCAAGCGCTTAGTACAGTGCTCTCCACACAGTAAGCGCTCAATAAATACGATTGATGATGATGATGATGAGGCCTTCCCAGACTGACCCCCTTCCTTCCTCTCCCCCTCGTCCCCCTCTCCATCCCTCCATCTTACCTCCTTCCCTTCCCCACAGCACCTGTATATATGTATATATGTTTGTACATATTTATTACTCATTTATTTATTTATTTTACTTGTACATATCTATTCTATTTATTTTATTTTGTTAGTATGTTTGGTTTTGTTCTCTGTCTCCCCCTTCTAGACTGTGAGCCAACTGTTGGGTAGGGACTGTCTCTATATGTTGACAACTTGTACTTCCCAAGTGCTTAGTACAGTGCTCTCCACACAGTAAGTGCTCAATAAATACGATTGACTGATTGATTGATTGATTATCCCACCCTCACTTCTGAGTTCCGCCTGCTGGCTCCGGGGGTCACGAGATAGCTTTTGACCTTGAGATGGCCGGTACCCCACCTCGGGACAGTCTGAAGCAGGATTTGAGTCCCGAATACACAATCTCCTTGGAATCTTTGGAAGCATTATGGTCTAGTGGATAGAGCACGGGCTTGGGAGTCAAAAAGGCCGGGGTTCTAACCACGGTTCCGCCACTTGTCTGCTGTGTGACCTCAGGCGAGTCACTTCTCTGTGCCTCGGTTACCTCATCTGCAAAATGGGGATTAACCATGTAGAACGTGGACTGTGTCCAATTTGATTAGTTTCTATCCACCCCAGCACTCAGTGCACTCCTTGGCACATAGTAAGCACTTAAATAGCATAAAAAAAATTCCAAAGCTGGCCACTTCTCCGGACTTCGGTTGCCCCCTCAGCAGAAAAAGAGGGACTCCCTGCTGTCACTATTTTCAAGGATCTGAGCTAGAGCCTGTAACTTTTCAGAAGGTGTTCTACAAATACCAAGTGATAGTCTTCCCCTCAAGTCACGGCTTCAAGGCTGTCCATCACCTCACCCCCTCCTACCTCACCTCCCTTCTCTCCTTCTCCAGCCCTGCCCGCACCCTCCGCTCCTCTGCCGCTAATCTCCTCCCCGTTAGGCCTCGTTCTCACCTGTCCCGCCGTCAACCCCCGGCCCACGTCCTACCCCTGGCCTGGAATGCCCTCCCTCCCCATATCCGCCAAGCTCGCTCTCTTCCTCTCTTTAAGGCCCTGCTGAGAGCTCACCTCCTCCACGAGGCCTTCCCACACTGAGCCCCCTCCTTCCTCTCCCTCTCCTTCCCCTCTCCGTCCCCTCCGCCTTACCTCCTTCCCTTCCCCACAGCTCCTGTATATATGTATATATTTGTATGTATTTATTACTCTATTTATTTTACTCGTACATATCCTATTTATTTTATTTTGTTAATATGCTTTGTTTTGTTCTCTGTCTCCCCCTTCTAGACTGTAAGCCCACTGTTGGGTAGGGACCGTCTCTATATGTTGCCAACTTGGACTTCCCAAGCGCTTAGTACAGTGCTCTGCACACAGTAAGCGCTCAGTAAATACGATTGATTGATTGATTGATAGAGAACCAGGATGCTCCAAAAGACAGCATTCTGCAGATCCCAGAGGAAATCACTTGGCCTTTGCCAGAACAAGGGCTGCTTCTGTTAGGGAGCTTTCATCAGCATGCAAGATATGTTTGTACATATTTATTACTCTATTTATTTATTTATCTTACTTGTACATATCCTCTCCCCCTCGTCCCCGTCTCCATCCCCCCATCTTACCTCCCTCCCTTCCCCACAGCACCTGTATATATGTATATATGTTTGTACATATTTTTTGACTCTAGTTATTTATTTATTTAATTTATTTGTACATATCTATTCTATTTATTTTATTTTGTTAGTATGTTTGGTCTCTGTCTCCCCCTTTTAGACTGTGAGCCCACTGTTGGGTAGGGACTGTCTCTATATGTTGCCAATTTGTACTTCCCAAGCGCTTAGTACAGTGCTCTGCACATAGTAAGCGCTCAATAAATACGATTGATGATGATGATGATATCTATTCTATTTATTTTATTTTGTTAGTATGTTTGGTTTTGTTCTCTGTCTCCCCCTTCTAGACTGTGAGCCCGCTGTTGGGTAGGGACTGTCTCTATATGTTGCCAACTTGTACTTCCCAAGCACTTAGTACAGTGCTCTGCACACAGTAAGCGCTCAATAACTATGATTGATTGATAACTTGGGATCCTACCCCGCCTCCACTCTCCTCGCTAGGCTTTCAGGGAACCTCCAAATGAGGCTTCCACTGAATGAGGGGGTGGCTTTCCTCTCATGAGCAGAATAGGGGGGGCGTTCCTAAATCAACCCATTCTCCCTTGCCACCAATCCATATCTCTTAGTTTTTCAGAGCCCTCAGTGCAGGTGGACCCCGCTAAAAGGAGAAGCTCAGACAGGTGCAGGGAAGCAAGCTCCCACAGGCCAGACAACTGCAAATGGCCCCTGAACAAAGCTAAAGTCGGCGGTGGCCAGGCCAGGTTTACAGGTCCCAAGACGTGGCCAGATTGGGCAGGGTTCTACCCTCAAGTTCCTCCTTGACTTTGAGTGTCCCAACTCCAAGAGAGAGGTTAGTGCAAGTGTCCGATACCGATCCATCTAGTGGCCTAAATTTCTCCCTGTCTTCTTTAGGCTCCTCTACTGCCCGTGGAGTTCACGCTCTAAGTAGGCGGGAGTAAGATTTAATCCCCATTTTGCAGAAGAGGAAACTGAGGCCCAGAGAAATTAAGTAATTTGCCCAAAGTCACGCAGCGGACACGTGGCAGAGCCGGGATTAGCTCATTTTGGGCAGGGAACGTTGTCTGCTAATCCTGTTTGATTGTGCTCTCCCAAGTGTTTAGTACAGTGCTCTGCACACAGAGCACTCAATAAATACCATTGATTGATTGAATAGGACCCAGATCTTCTACCAGGCCCATGCTGTTTCCACTCGGCCACACGTCTTCCCTGAATTCACATGTCCCAAGAGCTCGCCTTCCTATCTATGAGAAGCAGCCTGGCCCGATGGAAAGAGCACGGTCTTGGGAGTCAGAGGTCATGGGTTCTAATCCCGGCTCCGCCACTTGTCAGCTGTGTGACTTTGGGCAAGTCACTTCACTTCTCTGTGCCTCCATTACCTCATCTGTAAAATGGGGGTGAAGACCGTGAGCCCCACGTGGGACAACCTGATCACCTTGTATCCTCCCCAGCGCTTAGAATAGTGCTTTGAACATAGTAAGCACTTAACAAATGCCATTATTATTATTATGTTAGCGGGTTTTGTAAGGTATGTGGCCCCACTGAAATTTTCCTTCCTCAGGTCAACCCTCAGGAAGAAGAATGAATGGGTGCATTCTCCCTCATACCTCAATATGACAGCCTTTAAATATGTCCTGGCTGAGCAGGCTGGCCAGGGCTCTTGCTCTATTGGACAGGGAGGGGCTGAAACGCCTGTTTTCCACTTCCTGAAAGCTGCGGTTTTGTGTTCACTTCCTATGAAGAAGTGACACCCTCTCCCCGTCCCTTTCAATCTTGCTACCTATGCTTTTCACATTTCAGAGGTTTTTCATATGTCACTCTGCCTCTCTGACCCCTTCAGGGGACCTCTTCTAGTCTGCCAGGAACCCTGGCTGTAGAGAAAAGGCAATTTCTATGACGGCAGAGGCTCCTTTAGGAAACTGAGGGAGTGCTGGGCCTCTGAGGGACCTTGTAAAGTGATGAAGGAAGCAACGGTCTTATTAGAAAGTGGGAGTAGGAGGAGGAAGCAAGAGATTAGATCAGAGCCAGTCTAATCTCAACCCATGCTTATCTGACTTCTCCCTTCTAAAAACTCAGGCTACCCCTGCCAGAAAACTTACTCCTTTTGTATGTAATGGCCCTACTCTGCTATCTGATTTGAAAGCTAAAACTCAGACTGGCTGTGAGAGGTTTCTGACTCCACAAGACTTCCCAGGGGTGGCTGGGACAAGCAGCGTGGCTCAATGGAAAGAGCGCGGGCTTTGGAGTCAGAGGTCATGGGTTCAAATCCTGGCTCTGCCAAATGTCAGCTGCGTGACTTTGGGCAAGTCACCTCACTTCTCCGGGCTCAGTTACCTCATCTGTAAAATGGGGATTAAGACTGTGAGCCTCCCATGGGACAACCTGATCACTTTGTAACCTCCCCAGCGCTTAGAACAGTGCTTTGCACATAGCAAGCGCTTAATAAATGCCATCATTATTATTATTATTACTATAAGTCCAGAGAGATGGTAGGCATGGTGGGAGGGTGTCACCCTGGGACACCTCAATCTGCAATCCGTTCCCTCTGTCCTCCCTTTTAGGCTTTAAAGTCAGGTCAGTAGAGTGGCTGTAAGCACTGAAGAACAGACAGGATTTGGGGAGTTCTAGAGGTTCGCTGCTACTGCTATTTTTTAAGCCACCGAACTGTGTGAATATGAAAATCCGGAGGAATTCACACCACACCTATGCCAGAGATAACCCTGGCATAAAATAATATATAACAATGATAGTATTTGTTAATAATAATAATAATAATGATGGCATTTTTAAGTGCTTACTATGTGCAACGCACTGTTCTAAGCGCTGGGGAGGTTACAAGGTGATCAGGTTGTCCCACGGGGGGCTCACAGTCTTTATCCCCATTTTACAGATGAGGTAACTGAGGCCCAGAGAAGTTAAGTGACCTGCCCAAAGTCACACAGCTGACAATTGGTGGAGCCGGGATTTGAACCCATGACCTCTGACTCCAAAGCCCGGGCTCTCTCCACTGAGCCATGCTGCTTAGTTGTGGTCACAGGCGTCGTACCAATAGCTGTCGTCATCGTAGTGGATGGCGTAGCCAAGTGACACCTAGTAAGTGCATAATTCCCCAAAACAAAACATGATGGTTTGCTTCTTCTTTCCACTCCTTTTTTGCCTTGCCTTTCACAGGAATCTGGGTTTGCAAACTGAGAATGCGCTCAGTTCTACCAGAACACGTTTTCACTATACATTTTGGATAGACGGCAACAGCATAATTCGGGCATTTTTTCCAACAACACCCATCGGCCTGGGCAGAACCTGACACGACGCCGGTAGAAACGGTTGTGTGCATGTATGTGGCATCAGGCCTGAGGTGAGTTGTAAAATTGAGTTTTCCTTAATAGGAGGTTGGGCAAGAAGTTAGCGAGCTGTATTTGCTGCAGCCAGACAGGGATGGATATGGCAAGCCGCAATAGGGCAGAAGGAAGGAAAAGGCAGGGCGAACTCTATATGCCAACCAGATTTCTGTATGCTTACACTTCTACAAACTAACTGCAAGGCTGGATTAGTGTTAGCTGGAAGGAAGAACTTCCGGTCGAAAGGGTTATTACTTATTGAATGGATTACCTACAGAGGCTGCAGAATCCCCATTATTACAAATTTTCAAATCAGGTACCTCCTGGGAACAGGTATAGGCCGAGGGGACCACCCCTCCCTCATCCCTACAGCACTTATATCAATCAATCAATCATATTTATTGAGCGCTTACTATGTGCAGAGCACTGTACTAAGCGCTTGGGAAGTACAAATTGGCAACATATAGAGACAGTCCCTACCCAACATTGGGCTCACAGTCTAACAGATATATACATATCTGTTATTTAATTATATGTCTGTCTCCCCCTCTAGACTGTAACCTTCTTGTGGACAGGGAATGTGTCTACCTACTGTATTATACTGTACTCTCCTGAGTGCTTAGTACAGTGCTCTGCACGCAGTCAGTGCTCAGTAAATACACTGATTGACGGATAGGCTATGATGAGTCTCTAGACCCTTATAATCGAAATTACTTTTTCAATGTAATCCATTTAAAATAAATAGCTAGATAATTTTAAGTCTGTCTCTCTTGCTGGACTATAAACTCCTTGAGTTCGGAGATTGTGTCTATTTATTGTAATAATAATGATGGTATTTGTTAAGCACTTACTATGTGTAAAGCACTCTTCTAAGCGCTGGATACTCTCCCACGTATCTAGTACAGTGTTCTGCATGCAGCAGGCACTTCATACCATTGACTGATACTTTTAAGATTCACTCAGGATTCACTCATGCACTGAGTTACAGATTTGGGATCCACAGGTATTACTCACTTCTCCCTAGTATTTATCCTCCAGACTGTAAGCTCCTTGTGGGAGGGAACATATCCACCAACTTCGTTATATTGTACTCTTCCAAGTGCTTAGTACAGTTCTCTGCACCCAGTTAGTGCTCAGTGTATACCATTGACTGGTTTTACTGATTTCCTTCTGTCACTGGTAGGAAAATCCTGGCAGCAACTTTGAGAAAACTAACAGCGAAAAAGGGTGATAGAGATCTTCATTCCAGATTTTATACAATTCTCCATCTCCTCCTAATAATTCACTAGAACCTGTATCCACCCCAGTGGGTCAAGAGAGGACAACCCATATTGAGAGCAGGTGCATATAATAATAATAATAATGATGATGGCATTTAAGCGCTTACTATGTGCAAAGCAGTGTTCTAAGCGCTGGGGAGGATACGAGGTGATCAGATTGTCCCATTTGGGGCTCTCAGTCTTAATCCCCATTTTACAGGTGAGGTGCCTGAGGCCCAGAGAAGTGAAGTGACTTGCCCAAAGTCACACGGCTGACAGTTGGCGGAGCCGGGATTTTGAACCCATGACCTCTGAGTCCCAAGCCCGTGCCCTTTCCACTGAGCCACGCTGCTTCTCTAGGGAGCTACAGAGGCACCTTCTTCCCAAAAAATGCCAAATGGATAATTTTGTTCTGTCACCACCTACTGATTAACCAAACTCCACAGACGGGCAAATATTAACTTGGAAATGAATAAAGGGAGAGGAAGAGGAGAGGTCCATAAATGGATTCGTACAGAGAACGTTAACAATGTTAGGCGGTTCATCCCTAACCATGAGGGTGGATGGGAGAGCTAACGGTACCTGTTCTCCCTCCTACTTAGACTGTGTCCAAGTTCCTTGTGTCTGACCCGATTAGTAATAATAATAATAATAATAATTGGCATTTGTTAAGCGCTTACTATGTGCAAAGCACTGTTCTAAGCGCTGGGCACTGTTCTAAGCGCTGGGCACTGTTCTAAGTGTATCCACCCAGTGATTAGTACAGCCTGGCACATAATAACTGCTTAAACTTCAACACCATAATTGCTATTAGTGCAGTGTCTGGCATGAGTAGCCGTGCAGGGATTATAATTTATGATACATTATAAATTATATATTGCATTACACATACTCTATATCGTAAATAGTACTTAATAAAACTAAGTGCTAGGTAGATATAAGACAATTATGTTGGACACGGTCCACGTGAGGATTATAGCCTAAGAGAAAGGACGAACAAATATTGAATTCCTATTTTACAGTAGAGAAAACTGAGGCACAGAGAAGTTAAGTGACTTGCCACAAGCAAGTGGTAGAGCTGAGCTGAAAGTGGAACCCAAGTCCTTGGATTCCCAGGCCCATATTCTTTCTATGCTGCCTCCCTCAGCCCCTTGCGGAGCACCCTGACCCAAATGGTCCCTCAGATACTGCTGTTTGATTGAAAGGTGAGGGAAACATCAAAAAATGTACAAATCCCAACCAAATCCCCTGAGCTCCAGGGATGACAGAGGTTAAAGACTAATGATGTGCATCTATCTTTATTTGTTCTGACGATTTGACACCTGTCCGCACGTTTTGTTTTGTTGTCTGTCTCCCTTTTCTAGACTGCGAGCCCGTTGTTGGGCAGGGACCGTCTCTTTATGTTGCCAACTTGTCCTTCCCAAGCGCTCAGTCCAGTGCTCTGCACACAGTAAGCGCTCAATAAAGACGACTGAATGAATGAACCGAGGAGCTTGGCGGCCACTTTTCTTGTTACCTGAGCATGCGATGCAGTTTGTGAGGTGTCATGCCGGCGCCGTTATCCGTAAAGGTCAGACAAAGTTCATTCTTCATCTCCACGACATCGATGCAGAGGAGCTTGGCTGATACGCCTGGATCTGAGGCATTATCTGCACAGGGCAAAAAGCTGTCCTATTAGGTCTCTATTCCTGCCACCTCCTCCAGCTCTCCCACTGCCTTCGGAGAAGAAGCAGTGAAGCCTAGTAGAAGGAGCACAGGCCTGGGAATCAGGGGACTTGAGTTCTAATCCTGCCTTGCTTGCCACTTGCTTGCTATGTGACCTTGAGCTAGTCATTTCACTTCTCAGTGCTTTAGATTCCTCATCTGTAAAGTGAGGATTCACTACCATCATCTCATCATCAATCGTATTTATTGAGCGCTTACTGTGTGCAGATGTCTCCCCCTTTTAGACTGTGAGCCCACTGTTGGGTAGGCACTATCTCTATATGTTGCCAATTTGTACTTCCCAAGCGCTTAGTACAGTGCTCTGCACATAGTAAGCGCTCAATAAATACAATTGATGATGATGATGCAGAGCACTGTACTAAGCTCTTGGGAAGTACAAATTGGCAACATACAGAGACAGTCCCTACCCAACAGTGGGCTCACAGTCTAAAAGGGGGAGACAGAGAACAAAACCAAACATACTAACAAAATAAAATAGAATAGATATGTACAAGTAAAATAAATAAATAAATAAAGAGTAATAAATATGTACAAACAAATGGGGATGAAGACCGCGAGCCCCGCGTGGGACAATCAGTCAATCAATCGTATTTATTGAGCGCTTACTGTGTGCAGAGCACTGTACTAAGCGCGTGGGAAGTACAAATTGGCAACATATAGAGACAGTCCCTACCCAACAGTGGGCTCACAGTCTAAACGGGGGAGACAAAACCAAACATACTACAAAATAGAATAGATATGTACAAGTAAAATAAATAGAGTAATAAATATGTACAAACATATATACTACCAGCACTTATGACAGTGCTTAGTACATAGTAAGCACTTAAATACTATCATTGTTATTATTATCATCACTGGTCATCCCTCCTACTTAGGCTGCGAGCTCCATGCAGGGCAGAGACTGTGTCTGACCTGATTATCTTGTATCTAACCCACGGCTTGACACATAATAAGTGCTTAACAAATACAATTATTTTATTGTTATCTACCTGGTTCTGGCTCCCCCGATTCGGGGATTAACTGGCAGGGATCATTCTCTCTTTCCTCCAAATGCTCAGGTTTGTTTCTTTTCAGGCACTCGGTTATCTCGAGATCTTTGTCCTTGGCTCCCTTCCTCTCCTCTACCCTTTATCCTTGAGTGACCTCATCCATTCGTCAACTGATGATTTCAGGGATCTCTCACCCACGGTTCGTCTCACATCACTTATTCCGTGCCAATCAATTCTAGATCATCCTTGGGATGATTTTCCAGGCCTCCTGCCAGTTGTGAAAGTTCTTCATTTCTCCCCCCACTTGCCTTCTGAACATCTCACTGTTCAAAAAATTCCTCCGGAGTAGGGACGGGGAGGTCAGATGTCTCTCTCTGGCCACTTGTTAAACACTGATGGATTTTATCTGGGAGGAGGTTAAAACTGTGGTAATGGCCACAGTGAAGCTTCTAGATTTTCTACAAATCTCAGAAACTCTGGGGTGGATACAACATAATCAGGTCAGGCACCATTCCAAATACAAGGGAAAACAGGCTGAACCCCACTATTCTTAGGCATTTCATCCCTATTTTACAGCTGAGGAAACTGAGGCACAGCAAAGTTAAGCGATTTGCCTAATGTCACATGGGCGGCAGGTGGCAGAGCAGGATTAGAATTCAGTTCCTTTGGCTTCCAGGCCCAGGTTTTTTCCACTGGACTTTTTCCACCCTCTGATCTCTAGTACAAAAGTCGGAAAAAGGGAGAAAGAGGTGAGTGGGGCCATTCTCTCAAAAACCTCACCTCTTCCTGGACAACTAAGGATAATGGAGTCAAATCAATCAATCAATCAATCAATCGTATTTATTGAGCACTTACTATGTGCAGAGCACTGTACTAAGCGCTTGGGAAGTACAAATTGGCAACACATAGAGACAGTCCCTACCCAACAGTGGGCTCACAGTCTAAAAGGGGGAGACAGAGAACAGAACCAAACATACCAACAAAATAAAATAAATAGGATAGAAATGTACAAGTAAAATAAATAATATCAACATCCTTGCTCTGGTTAAAATGCCCTAACCATGCCATATCCATAATTATGTGGGACATTAAGGTGGCTTCCAAAATGTGCTGGCATTTTGTAAAGGATAACCTCCTGGATCTTCTCCCAAATCAATCCTTGCTCCATCCTTATTCGCTCCCTCCCCAACCACTGATAAATTGTTCTTCCTACCACCTTTCACAAGGCCACCCGGAACCATAAACGCTTAGTACAGTGCTCTGCACACAGTAAGCGCTATATGTATATATGTTTGTACATATTTATTACTCTATTTATTTTACTTGTACATATCTATTCTATTTATTTTATTTTGTTAGTATGTTTGGTTTTGTTCTCTCTCTCCCCCTTTTAGACTGTGAGCCCACTGTTGGGTAGGGACTGTCTCTATATGTTGCCAATTTGCACTTCCCAAGCACTTAGTACAGTGCTCTGCACATAGTAAGCGCTCAATAAATACGATTGATGATGATGATGATGATAAAGCCATGGGCTGCAGCTCCAGACAACCACACTGTCCCCTTCCTAACCATTCCTGCAATAATAACAATAATAATGACATTTGTTAAGTGCTTACTATGTGCAGAGCACTGTTCTAAGCGCTGGAGTAGATACAAGGTAGTCAGGTTGTCCCAAGTGGGGCTCACAGTTTTCATCCCCATTTTACAGATGAGGGAACTGAGGGCCAGAGAATAATTAATAATAATAATAATAATGGTATTTGTTAAGCGCTTACAATGTGCAAAGCAATGTTCTAAGCGCTGGAGGGGATACAACGTGATCAGGTTGTCCTACGTGGGGCTCACAGTCTTCATCCCCATTTTACAGATGAGGTAACTGAGACACAGAGAAGGTAACTGGTTTTCCCGAAGTCACACAGCTGACAAGTGGCAGACAAGTGGGGACCCATGACCTGACTCTCAAGCCCATGATCTTTTCACTGAGCCACGCCGCTTCTCAGAGAAGTGAAGCGGCTTGCCCAAGGTCACACAGCAGATGAGAGAAGCAGCATGGCTCAATGGAACGAGCACGGGCTTGGGAGTCAGAGGTCACGGGTTCAAATCCTGGCTCCGCCAACTGTGTGACACTTCACTTCTCTGGGCCTCAGTGACCTCATCTGTAAAATGGGGATGAAGACTGTGAGCCCCACGTGGGACAATATCTGATCACCTTGTATCCTCCCCAGCGCTTAGAACAGTGCTTGGCACATAGTAAGCGCTTAACAAACGCCATCATTATTAAGTGTGGGTCAAATCCTGGCTCCGCCAACTGTCAGCTGTGCGACACTGGACAAGTCACTTCACTTCTCTGGGCCTCAGTGACCTCATCTGTAAAATGGGGATGGAGACTGTGAGCCCCACGTGGGACAATCTGATCACCTTGTATCCTCCCCAGCGCTTAGAACAGTGCTTGGCACATAGTCAGCGTTTAACAAACGCCATCATTATTAAGTGTGGGTTCGAATCCCGGCTCCGCCACATGTCTGCTGTGTGACCTTGTGCACGTCACTAAACTTCTCGGAGCCTCAGTTACCTCATCTGTGAAATGGGGATGATGACTGTGAGCTCCACGCGGGACAACCTGATCACCCCAGCGCTTAGAACAGTGCTTTGCACATAGTAAGCGCTTAACAAACGCCATTATTATTATTATTGTTATAAGTGGCGGAGTCAGAATTAGTACCCATGACCCCTTTTAGACTGTGAGCCCACTGTTGGGTAGGGACTGTCTCTATATGTTGCCAACTTGTACTTCCCAAGCGCTTAGTACAGTGCTCTGCACACAGTAAGCGCTCAATAAATACAACTGATGATGATGATGACCTTCTGACTCCCAGGCTCGGATTCTAGCCACTACGCCGGGCTGCAATGGCTCTAGCTTCCTTTCGTTGGGTTCAAATTTCTTCTGGACCCTTCGGGCCACTTACCCCACTGTTGGGTAGGGACCGTCTCTAGATGTTGCCAACTTGTGCTTCCCAAGCGCTTAGTACAGTGCTCTGCACACAGTAAGTGCTCAATAAATACGATCGATTGATTGATTGATTGATCAAACGATGCCCTCCCCCTGCCCCCTTATGACAACAACTTCACCCTTCTGCCCAACAGAACCTAGCCAGAGCCGGCTCCTGCGCAGCGCCCCCTCTCGGCAGGCACGGCGCAAAGCCCCTCCACAGCGCCCCCTCTCGGCACAGCCACTCACTTCGGCAAGCAGGCACAGCGCCCCCTCTTGGCACAGCACCACATCCCCGCACAGCGCCCCCTCTTGGCACAGCGCCACATTCCCGCATAGCGCCCCCTCTTGGCACAGCACCACATCCCCGCACAGCGCCCCCTCTTGGCACAGCGCCACATTCCCGCATAGCGCCCCCTCTTGGCACAGCACCACATCCCCGCACAGCGCCCCCTCTTGGCACAGCACCACATCCCCGCATAGCGCCCCCTCTTGGCACAGCACCACATCCCCGCATAGCGCCCCCTCTTGGCACAGCACCACGTCCCCGCACATTGCCCCTCTTGACACAGCACCACATCCCCGCACAGCGCCCCCTCTTGGCACAGCGCCGCATCCCCGCACAGCGCCCCCTCTTGGCACAGCGCCGCATCCCCACACAGCGCCCCCTCTTGGCACAGCGCCGCATCCCCGCACAGCGCCCCCTCTTGGCACAGCACCGCATCCCCGCACAGCGCCCCCTCTTGGCACAGCGCCACATCCCCGCACAGCGCCCCCTCTTGGCACAGCGCCACATCCCCGCACAGCGCCCCCTCTTGGCACAGCGCCACATCCCGGCACAGCGCCCCCTCTTGGCACAGCGCCACATCCCGGCACAGCGCCCCCTCTTGGCACAGCGCCACATCCCGCACAGCGCCCCCTCTTGGCACAGCATCACATCCCGGCACAGCATCACATCCCCACAGAGCGCCCCGCTCCTGCACGGCGCCCCCTCTTGGCACAGCGCCCCACCCCTGCACGGCGTCACTTCCCTACACAGCGCCTCCTTTCGGCACAGCACCACTTCCCTACACAGCACCCCCTCTTGTCACAGCACCATGTCCCCGCACAGCGCCCCCCTTGGCACAGCACCATGTCCCCACACAGCGCCCCCCTTGGCACAGCACCATGTCCCCACACAGCGCCCCCTTTGGCACAGCACCACGTCCCCAGCACAACGCCCCCTCTTGGCACAGCGCCTCCTTCCGGCACAGCACCACTTCCCTGGACAGCGCCCCCTCTTGGCACAGCACCACGTCCCCTGCACAGCGCCCCCTTTGGTAGAACACCACTTCCCTGCACAGCGCCGCCTTTGGTAGAGCACCCCGTCCCTGCACAGCGTACCCTTTGGTAGAGCACCACTTCCCTGCACAGCGCCCCCTCTTGGCACAGCACCACGTCCCCAGCACAGCGCCCCCTCTTGGCACAGCACCACGTCCCCTGCACAGCGCCCCCTCTTGGCACAGCACCACGTCCCCTGCACAGCGCCCCCTCTTGGCACAGCGCCCCCTTTGGTAGAGCACCACGTCCCCTGCACAGCGCCCCCTTTGGTAGAACACCACTTCCCTGCACAGCGCCGCCTTTGGTAGAGCACCCCGTCCCTGCACAGCGTACCCTTTGGTAGAGCACCACTTCCCTGCACAGCGCCCCCTCTTGGCACAGCACCACGTCCCCTGCACAGCGCCCCCTTTAGCACAGAGCCCCCTCTCGGCATGGCGCCCCTTCTCCGAAAAGGCACCGCGCCCCTGCATAGCGCCCCCTCTTGGCACAGCACCACGTCGCCGGCACAGCGCCCCCTTTGGCACAGCGCCCCACCCCTGCACAGCGCCCCCTCTCGGCACGGCGCCCCTGCATGGCGCCCCCTCTGGGCACAGCACCACGCCCCCCGCGCAGCGGCCCCTCTCGGCCCCGCGCCCCCTGCCTGGCGCCCCCTGGCGGCGCGACTCCAAGTCCGCGCACGGCGCCCCCTGGCGGCCCGGCCGCCACGTCGCCGCCGGGCGCCACGTCCGCGCCCGCTGCACCGTGCCGCTGCCCAGATGCCCGCTGCCAGACTTGGCTGCCGCCGCGGCCCTAACGGTCCGGGGGCCCCCCCCGCCACCCTGCGGCCTATCCTCCGGTGCCCTGCCCGCCTACGGCTCCCAGCCCAGCCCAGCCCCTCCCCGTCCTCACCCAGCAGCTCGGCGATGGCGCTGAACGGCCGCGTGTGGCAGCTGTAGTTGCAGTGCAGGGAGCGGGGGATCATCTGCAGGGGGGACAGACGGACGGACACGGAGACAAGACAAGCCCCGGGGGGCGGTGAGGGTCTCTCCCGGCGCCCGCCCGCCCCCCGCCGCCCCCGCTGCCCCCCGGCCCCCGCACGTACCGCGCCGAGGCGCCCCCCCGCGGGGGTCCCGTTGCCCGGCCGGGCCATGGGCCTCTCGCCGCCGGCCCTGCCGCCTCCAGCCCTCGGCGGGGCCGGGGGGAGCCCCTGTCACACACACCTGTCCGAGCAGGGCAGGGCAGAGGCCGGCTCCGCCCCGCCGGCTCCGTACGGAAACATGGCGGCCGCCTGCCTCTCTTGCCGTACGGTAGCATGGCGGCCGCCTGGCTGCCTCGCCCCGCCCTACTACCACCTCTGCCGTACGGAAGCATGGCGGCCGCCGGGCTGCCCCGCTCCTCCGCTACCTACTCTGCCGCATGGAAACATGGCGGCCGCCGGGCTGCCCCGCCCCTCCCTGCTACCTCTCCCGCCGTACGGAAGCATGGCGGCCGCCTGGCTGCCTCGCCCCTCCCTGCTACCGCCTCTGCCGTACGGAAACATGGCGGCCGCCGGGCTGCCTCGCCCCTCCCTGCCACCGCCTCTGCCGTACGGAAACATGGCGGCCGCCGGGCTGCCTCGCCCCTCCCTACCACTTTCTCAGCCGTACGGAAACATGGCGGCCACGGGGCTGCCTCGCCCCTCCCTGCCACCGCCTCTGCCGTACGGAAACATGGCGGCCGCCGGGCTGCCTCGCCCCTCCCTGCTACCAGTTCTGCCGTACGGAAACATGGCGGCCGCCGGGCTGCCTCGCCCCTCCCTGCTACCAGTTCTGCCGTACGGAAACATGGCGGCCGCCGCGCTGCCTCGCCCCTCCCTGCTCCCCGCCTCTGCCGTACGGAAACATGGCGGCCGCAGGGGTGCCTCGCCCCTCCCTGCTACCGCTTCTGCCGTACGGGAACATGGCGGCCGCCTGGCTGACTCGTCCCTCCCTGATACCTCTTCCGCCGTACGGAAACATGGCGGAAATATGAGGCAATCAATCAATCAATCAATCGTATTTATTATTTATTTAGTATTTGGTTTTTTATAGTTTTATAGTTTTATCATTTATTTATTATTTATTATTTAGTACTATTATTACTTATTATTTATTTATTTAGTATTATTTAGTATTATTAGTATTATTATTAGTGTTATTAGTATTATTTAGTATTGTTTAGTATTTAGTATTATTTAGTATTATTTATTTAGTATTATTTATTTATCTACAGTTGCCGTAGACTTGTTGTAACGTTCCCCGTTTCCCCGTCGAGTTTCATTAGAGAAGCAGCGTGGCTCAGTGGAAAGAGCCGGGCTTTGGAGCCAGAGGTCGTGGGTTCAAATCCCTGCTCCGCCACTTGTCAGCTGGGTGACTCTGGGCAAGTCACTTCGCTTCTCTGGGCCTCAGTTCCCTCATCTGGAAAATGGGGATGAAGGCTGGGACAACCCGATCACCTGGTAACCTCCCCAGCGCTTAGAACAGTGCTTTGCACCTAGTAAGCGCTTAATGAACGCCATCATCATTGAGCGCTTACTGTGTGCAGAGCACTGGACTAAGCGCTTGGGAAGTCCAAGTTGGCAACATATGGAGACGGTCCCTACCCAACAGTGGGCTCACAGTCTAGAAGGACTAGAGGCAGTGTGGTGTAGTGGATAGCTTACTATGTGCAGAGCACTGTACTAAGCGCTTGGGAAGTACAAATGGGCAACTGTCTCTCTATGTTGCCCATTTGTACTTCCCAAGCGCTTAGTACAGTGCTCTGCACATAGTAAGCGCTCAATAAATACGATTGATGATGATGGATAGACCACGAGCCTGGGCGTCAGAATGTCTTGGGTTCTAATCTCTACTCCCCCACTTGTCTGCTGTGGGACTTTGGGCAAGTCACTTCACCTCTCAGTTACCTCATCTGAAAAATGGGGATCAAGGCAGTGAGCCCCACCTGGGGCAGTGTCCAACCCGATATCCTTTTTTATTCATTCATTCAATCATATTTATTGAGCAATTACTGTGTGCAGAGCACTGTACTAAGCGCTTGGAAAGTACAATTCGGCAACAAATGGAGACAATCCCTACCCAGCAACAGGCTCACAGTCTAATAATAATAATGGCATTTATTAAACGCTTACTATGTGCAAAGCACTATTGTAAGCGCTGGGGAGGTTACAAGGTGATCAGGTTGTCCCACGTGGGGCTCACAGTCTTAATCCCCATTTTACAAATGAGGTAACTGAGGCCCAGAGAAGTGAAGTGACTTAACCAAAGTCACACAGCTGACAATGGGCAGAGCCAGGATTTGAACCCATGACCTCTGAACTCCAAAGCCACTGAGCCCTGCTGCTTCCCTTCTAGAAGGCGGGGGGACAGACAACAAAACAAGTAGACAGGCATCCTTGCATCCACTGGAGTGCTTAGTACAGTGCCTGACACATAGTAAGCGCTTAATAAATACCATTATTTACTTTTATTTTTTATGGCGGCTGCCTCGCCCCTCCCTGATACCTCCTCTTCCGTACAGTAACATGGTGGCCACCTGGCTGCCCCAACTCTTCTCTGTAAGAATTCATTGTGGTGCTTACTATATGCCAGGCACTGTACAAAGCGCTGGGGTGAATAAAAACAAATCGGTTTAGACGTAAAGTGATTTGCCCTGGATCACACAGCCACTTGGAGAAGAAGTGTGGCTCAAGAGCACGGGCTTGGGAGTCAGAGGTCATGGGTCCTAATCCCCGCTCCGCCACTTGTCAGCTGTGTGACTTTGGGCAAGTCACTTCGCTTCTCTGGGCCTCAGTTCCCTCATCTGGAAAATGGGGATGAAGACTGTGAGCCCCATGTGGGACAACCTGATTACCTTGTTTCCCCCCAGTGCTTAGAACAGTGCTTGGCACATAGTAAGCGCTTAACAAATGCCATCATTATTATTATTATTATTAGAGCCGGGATTAGTACCCAGGTTCTTCTGACTGTACTCTTTACTCTTCCAAGGGCTTAGTACAGGGCTTTGCACATAGTAAGCACTCAATAAATACCACTGATGATGCTAATAGAGCTTTTACCGGCACTTGGCAACACGGAGGCCAAAACAGCTTTCTCAGGCTCTGGACCAGGAGATGGAGGGGAAGACGGGGGAAGGTGGCAAATGGGAAGAAGGGCAGCTTCCTGGATTGTAGACTCAGTTTTGGCCTGCTCGGAACAGGCTTTCTAAACTGTGGGAAGCAGGCTTGGAATGGCTCGCTCGACGGTGGGGGTCTTTGGGGTCCCCCTCAATCAATCAATCGATCGTATTTATTGAGCGCTTACTGTGTGCAGAGCACTGTACTAAGCGCTTGGGAAGTACAAGTTGGCAACATATAGAGACAGTCCCTACCCGACAGTGGGCTCACAGTCTAACAGGGGGAGACAGAGAACAAAACCAAACATACTAACAAAATAAAATAAATAGAATAGATATGTACAGGTAAAATAAATGGAGTAATAAATACGTACAAACATATATACAGGTGCTGTGGGGAAGGGAAGGAGCTAAGATGGGGGGATGGAGAGGGGGACGAGGGGGAGAGGAAGGAAGGGGCTCAGTGTGGGAAGGCCTCCTGGAGGAGGTGAGCTCTCAGTAGGGCCTTGAAGGGAGGAAGAGAGCTAGCTTGGCGGATGGGCAGAGGGAGGGCATTCCAGGCCCGGGGGATGATGTGGGCCGGGGGTCGATGGCGGGACAGGCGAGAATTGCTGAATGAGCCCAACATCTAGATCCTTTCCTCCAAACCCCAGCGATCTGCCCAACTGGCAGTTGGGGAAGGGACTACGCTCCTGTAATACAGCATGGCAGCTCTCACATAAGGTTTCCCCTACACCAGGCATTGGTTCACCCCAAAACAGTTGCTGTGTGTGAACCCCCCACTGGTACAATCTTCCTGTTTTCTCAAGATCTCACCACAAGCACCCCTCTTGTGGGGAGAGAGTGACTTTGAAAATGCCCTTTTCTTTGGCTTGCTTTGCTGCCGGCATCTGCTTCTCTGCTCATTGAGCATACGGAGATTTACTTGTGTCCGACTTTTTTAAATGAAGGCTGGGCATCCTTAGTCCTATAAACCCAGGCGTCATCTCTAGCAACTACTAATGTATTTATACCCAGCTTCAGCACTTTGGGAAATGCATTCAATCAGTTGTGCATTTGAATGCTATTTGTAAACATTTTTTTGTCTGCCTTCCATGTTAGGGTGTAGACTTTCTTTCTGAGCCCTTACTAAAGTGCGTTGCATCAAGTGGTTGTTGAATACTATTCATTCATTCATTCAATCGTATTTATTGAACGCTTAGTGGAAAGAGACCACACCTGTGTGTCAGAAGACCTGGCTTTCAAGCCTATCTTGCCAACTTTCCTTGGGCAAGTCACTTAACAACTTCTGGGCCTCAATTTGCTCATCTGTAAAATGGGGATTCAATACCTGTCCCCCCCACCCCCAACTTAGATTGTGAGTCCCATGTGACAGGGACTGTGTCTGACCTGATTAACTTGTTATCTACCCTAGTGCTTAGAGCAGTGCTTGACACAGGATAACTGTTTAACAAATACCAAATGTGTTGCCAACTTGTACTTCCCAAGCGCTTAGTACAGTGCTCTGCACACAGTAAGCACTCAATAAATACGATTGAATGAATGAATGAATGAACCAAAATCCTCCACCAAGAAATAGCTCTTCAGCAGCAGGAGTCAAGGAAATAATTTGAATCCTAACTAACCAATCCCTTTGGGGGCAAGGGACTCTCATCTTTAGTGCTGTGCACACAGTAAGCGTTCCGTGAATGCGGACTGATTGATTGATTGATTACCTCTAGGCCTTGGGATGCAAGATCCCCAAAGGCATCATCATCTTCAATCGCATTTATTGAGCACCTACTATGTGCAGAGCAGAGTGCTAAGTGCTTGGAATCAATCAATGATATTTACTGAGCACTTAACTGTGTGCAGAAAGTGCTTGGGAAAAGGACAATCCAACAGAGTTGTACTGCTTCCTTTCAGTCATTACTCATACTGTCCCCTTTCAATCCCCATTCATGAAATCGATCTAAAAACCCACAGTCCCATCTATTTTTTTTTTAAGTAAATTCTTGCTTGGTCTGTGATGTCCTTACTTCGGGGTTCTGGGGGGGAGAAACAGAATAAGACATACGTAGCACTTTCGAAGGGCACATTCAATAACATAATTGAGTTTATTTCTCTTGGACTGCCCTCTTTAGAGGTAAGAAATAAAAATGTTTTCCCCTAACACTTCAGTCCTTTTCCACTTCGAACACATTGATCCCCAAGGGATTTTTAATGGAGCTTGAAATACAGTTTGTCTTTTCTGTAGACTTCCTTTGCCATACACCACTAGCCTCTTTGACTCGGGCTGCAGTTTGTTGGTGAGGGGGACTGCAGCTGAAGATCTTTTCCCTGGCTTTAGGCGACTCATTCATTTGTGGACTTTTACAAATGTTGGCCTCTTTTCCCCTCCGCATCCAGTGCCCCTACAGTTCTCTGATCCGTCCCAGTAGGTATTAAAATAGTTTCACAAATCTACCCCAGTGTTGCATCAAGGCAAATGGGGCATGGAAGGAAATGCTCTGAGAAGATATGACTCAGACTGCAGCAACCGTTAGTCAATCAATCAATCATATTTATTGAGTGCTTGCTATGTGCAGAGCACTGTACTAAGCGCTTGGGAAGTACAAATTGGCAACACATAGAGACAGTCCCTACCCAACAGTGGGCTCACAGTCTAAAAGGGGGAGACAGAGAACAAAACCAAACATACTAACAAAATAAAATAAATGGAATAGATATGTACAAGTAAAATAAATAAATAAATAGAGTAATAAATAGTCGAGAGGGGCTGGAAGCTGGGGCTCCCCTTTTCTTAGCTGGTCTCTGATTAATTGATGGACTGATTAATTGGTCCTGCTGCTTCTTCCCTACTTCTCGCTGGGCGCTCCCCCGAATTCACGTCACCAGTCACCATGGCCACTCTTTCCCACCTCTAATTTTCAACTGCAGTGATGGGCAGCAGCAGCAACCTGAAAACTTCCTTCCTTTACCTGTTCTGTGTCTTTCCACGTGAGGACATCGCCTTGGGTGAGCTGTGCGGAAAAGCCCAACCATTACGGGGTTCCCTAAACTCCGAATAGATACAGAATGATCAGATCGGCCACAGACCCTGCCCCGCAAGGGGCTCACAGTTCATCCCGGCCCCATTTAAATTCACTCAATCGTACTTACTGAGCACTTACTGTGTGCAGAGTACTGTACTAAGCACTCGGAAAAGTACAACAATAAACGGACACATTACCTGCCCACAGCGAGCTCCATCTTAGCCCCAGAGAAGCAGCATGGCCTACTGGATAAAACACAGACCTGAGAGTCAGAAGGACCTGGGTTCTCGTCTCAGCTCCGCCACTCGTCTGCCTTGTGACCTTAGGCAAGTCACCTCACTTCTCTGTGCCTCAGTTACCTCATCTGTAAAATGGGGATTGAGATTGTGAGCCCCAAGAAGAACAAGAAGAACAGACTGTGCGCCCGCTGTTGGGTAGGGTCCGTCTCTATATGTTGCCAACTTGTACTTCCCAAGCGCTTACTACAGTGCTCTGCACACAGTAAGCGCTCAATAAACACGATTGAATGAATGAATGAACAAGGACTGTGTCCAACCTGATTAGCTTGCATCTACCCCAGCGCTTAGAACACAGCTTAAACTTAAGTGTTTAAGTTATTTAAGTTACTTAAAAAAGTAAGTGCTTAACAAATACTATTTTTATTCATTTGATCGTATTTATAGAGCGCTTACTACGTGCAAAGCACTGTACTAAGCACCTGGGAGAGTACAGTATAGCAACAGACACATTCCCTGCTCGCAACAAGCTCACAGTTTAGAGGGGGAGACAGACACTAACATAAATAAATAAACTACAGATCTATGCATTTGTGCTGTGGGGATGGGAGGGAGGATGAAGGACAGAGCAAGTTATTTTACAGACAAATCAATCAATCGTATTTATTGAGCGCTTACTGGGTGCAAAGCACTGTACTAAGCGCTTGGGAAGTACAAGTTGACAAAGAAACGGAGGCCCCAAGAGGTTGCGACCTGCCCAAGTTCTCACACAACAGGAGAGGCACAGCCGTGATTAGAACCCAGGGCTCGGGTCCCCCTCCTCATCTTCCTTTTTTGTCTGTCTCCCCACTTCTAGACTATGAGCCCATTGTTGGATAGGGATTGTCTCTATTTGTTGCCGAATTGTACTTTCCAAGCACTTAGTACAGTGCTCTGCACACAGTAAGCGCTCAGTAAATACGACAATGAATGAATGAATGAATGCCTCAGTTCCTCGCTATGTGTCCTCATCCTTGTTTTCCTAAACTGGGAAATTCCACTGGTTCCTAAATAAACCCTTCTCTGTGAACACGGCTAGAGCAACCCTAAGCCATCCGGCCTTGCAGGCGGACACTTGCCTAACATTGGCAACTCCAGGCCCTTACTGAAAAACAGGGGCTTTATTGTGTTATTTTTCTATTTCTTTGCCTGGGACGATTTCAACGTGCAATGTGGAAATAGTTCAGTGTAAATATCACCAAGGAATCTGTTTGTGCCCGGAGCTATTACTGGGAAGCCAGGATGAAGAAAGGTGAGTTTGGGAGGACAAGAAGCAGCAGTCGGAAGGACCCGGGTTCTAATCCCGGTTGCGCCACTTGTCTGCTCTGTGACCTTGGGCAAGTCACTTCACATCTCTGGGCCTCAGTTACTTCACCTGTGTAATGGGGACTAAGACTGTGAGCCCCACGTAGGACTATTTATTTATTTATTTATCTACCTATCTATTTATTTATTTATTTATCTATCTATCTATTTATTTATCTATTTATTTATTTATTTTACTTGTACATTTCTATCCTATTTATTTTATTTTGTTGGTATGTTTGGTTCTGTTCTCTGTCTCCCCCTTTTAGACTGTGAGCCCACTGTTGGGTAGGGACTGTCTCTATGTGTTGCCAATTTGTACTTCCCAAGCGCTTAGTACAGTGCTCTGCACATAGTAAGCGCTCAATAAATACGATTGATTGATTGATTGATTGATTGACTTTATCCAACCTGATGAGCTTGTTATCTATCCCGGCGCCTAGTACAGTGCCTGGCACATAGTAAATGCTTAACAAATACCATAAGATAAAACAGAAAAACAAAACAGCGATGAGCCCTTCCAAGCCGACCCAAGGAGAGCCTCATAATTGGGCAATCCCTTGGCAGAGATCTTTATAAGGAGGTGGTCATTGTGATAACTGAATAACCAGGGGCAGGTCATTCATTCATTTACTTGTATTTATTGAGCACTTATTCTGTGCAGAGCACTGTACTAAACGCTTGGGAGAGTACAACAATATAAAAAGACACATTTCCTGCTCACCATGAGCTTGGCCTCTTTATCCACCCAGCCACACTGGGCTTGCCCCGCAACCCAGGGCTCAGGGAGCCTGAGAGTTATTCCCCAAGGGGCCCTGTGAGACCCAGGTTTTCCGATGTGGAGAATCGATGTCTTTCTCCAGAGAAAACTCGAGCCCCATCCCACCCCAGAAATAGAAGAAACACACCTACCTGTGGGCCGTCACTCATTTTCTACTTTCCCGCAGAGAAGCGAGGCGCTTCGACCCCCACGTGACGTGGTTTAAAATCAAATTCCTGACAGAAAGGGCCCCTGGAATCCCATTCCAGCGTCTGCGGGGACAGAGGAATATTCCATGACGTCACGTGCTCCATGGGAAGGAGGTGCCCGGAGCAGCAGCGGCATCCTCGGCCAGAGCCAGGCTTTTGGCTCAGGGCTTTCAAGTCATCTCTGGGGCTCGGGCCAAAAAAACCTCTCCTCGGGTTGTGGGAAAGCAGTGGAAATCTTTGAGATTCAAAGCCCTGCACCAACTGGGCAGGCCCTAGGGCCCTGAAATCTTTTGGATTCATAATCATTTTGCAATAATGTTGTAAACCCCTTTTAAGTGCCGGTTAACCCCGCCACATGGCGAGCTCTTTGATGGCAGAGATAGTGTCTACTAACTCTAGCGTACTCTCCCGAGCGCTTAGTACAGAAGGCGCTCAACACAAATAATAATGATAATAATAACAATCAATCGTATTTATTGAGTGCTTACTGTGTGCAGAGCACTGGACTAAGCGCTTGGGAAGTACAAGTTGGCAACATATAGAGACAGTCCCTACCCAACAGTGGGCTCACAGTCTAAAAGGGGGAGACAGAGAACAAAACCAAACATACTAACAAATTAAAATAAATAGAATAGATATGTACAAGTAAAATAAATAGAGTAATGAATATGTACAAACAATGATAATAATATAATACCCAACAGTGGGCTCACAGTCTAAAAGGGGGAGACAGAGAACAAAACCAAACATACTAACAAATTAAAATAAATAGAAGAGATATGTACAAGTAAAATAAATAGAGTAATGAATATGTACAAACAATGATAATAATATAATACCCAACAGTGGGCTCACAGTCTAAAAGGGGGAGACAGAGAACAAAACCAAACATACTAACAAATTAAAATAAATAGAATAGATATGTACAAGTAAAATAAATAGAGTAATGAATATGTACAAACAATGATAATAATATAATACCCAACAGTGGGCTCACAGTCTAAAAGGGGGAGACAGAGAACAAAACCAAACATACTAACAAATTAAAGTAAATAGAATAGATATGTACAAGTAAAATAGAGTAATAACTATGTACAAACAATAATAATAATATAAACAATAATAATAATGGTATTTGTTAAGTGCTTACTATGTGCCAAGCACTCTACTACGTACTAGGGTAGATACAGTGCGATCGGGTGAGGCCCAGTCCCTGTCCTTCAGCAGGCTCACAGTCCAAGGAGGAGGGAGAACAGGTATTGAATCCCCTCTTTGCCGATGAAACAGAGGCACAGAGTTCCTTGACCTGCCCCAGGCCACACGGCAGACAGGTGGCAGAGCCAGAATTAGAACCCAGGTCCTCTGAGACCCAGGCCCGTACTTTATCCACTACACCACTCTGCTTCTCACGGGCTAGCGTATTGATAGATAACTGATTGAACGGGAGGTTACCATTTAGGATCCCCTGTAAAAAAACAGCTGCCTTCCACTGGTCCTGGCAGCAGTGGATTGAAGGCAATAATGGAAGACGGCCTGAATTTAGAGGGCCCACTCCAGCAGCGGCTTCTAACCCACCTCCCTGACCATTTCTTTCTCAGCGAATAAAGTGGTCAGCCCCCACCCTCCCGTTCGACTCTGCCCAAGAAGCCAGGAAGGTGTCGAAGAGGCAGCAGGGCCTGATGGAAAGAGCACAGGACTGAGACTAAGGAGACCCTGGTTCAGGTCTCAGCTCTGCCGTTGTCAAACTGGATGTCCTTGGGCAAGTCACTTACCCACTCTGGGCCTGTTTCCTCATCTGTAAAATGGGGATAAAATAAATTGGGACACTGTACAACCTGTCTCTGGCCTGGAACGCTGTCCCTCTTTATATCTGACAATTACCCTCCCCAACTTCAAAGCCTTATTGGTCACCGGCTAAGCCCTCCTTTCCTCTTCTCCTACTCCCCTTCTGCATCGCCCTGACTTGCTCTCTTCATTCTTTTAGACTGTGAGCCCACTGTTGGGTAGGGACTGTCTCTATATGTTGCCAACTTGTACTTCCCAAGCGCTTAGTACAGTGCTCTGCACACAGTAAGCGCTCAATAAATACAATTGATGATGATGATGATGATTCATCCCCCCTTCCAGCCCCACCTCACTTATAATAATAATAATTATTATTATGGTATTTGTGATGTGCTTACTACGTGCCAAGCACTGTTCTAAATGCTGGAGTAGGAATAAGGTCATCAGGTTGTCCCACGTGGGGCTCACGGTCTTAATCCCCATTTTACAGATGAGGTAACTGAGGCCCAGAGAAGTGAAGCGGCTTGCCCAAGGTCACGCAGCAGACAAGTGGCGGAACCCACAGCCTCTTACTCCTAAGCCTGGGCTTTTGACACTAGGCCATGCTGCTTCCCTATGTACTATGTACATATGTGTAATTTGATTAATTTATATTAATGTGTCTCCTCCTCTAGACTGTATGCTCACTGTGGGCAGGGAATGTGTTTATTGTTATAGTGTACTCTCCCAAGCACTTAGTACAGTGCTGTGCACATAGTAAGCTCTCAATAAACACGACTGACTGACTGTGTGAGGCGGTGACTGTATCTGACCTCATAACCTCATCCACCCCAGCGTTTAGCACACAGCAAATGCCATAATTTATTAAGATATTTATGCAGCAAGGCTAGGAAAAGAAAGCCAAAAGTATGAGAGGATAATCGCGGGGGGTCCTGTCCCATAAAATAGAATTTGAATGCTTTGGGACTTCTACCTTATATGAATAAAGCCACAGATTATGTGTGGGGAGGGGGAAATGCTGAGTGGGGAAAGTGGCTGTTAGTCTCTAGCTGTGTTACATTCATTCACTCATTCAATTGTATTTACTGAGCGCTTACTGTGTGCAGAGCACTATACTAAGCGCTTAGGAAGTACAAGTCGGCAACATAGGGCAGCAGCAGCGTGGCTTAGGGGGAAGAGCCCGGGTTTGGGAGTCAGAGGTCATGGGTTCTAATCCTGGCTCCCTGTGTGAATTAGGCAAGTCACTTAATAATAATAATAATGACGGCACTTGTTAAGCGCTTACTATGTGCAAAGCACATAGTCAGCTGTGTGAATTAGGCAAGTCACTTAATAATAATAATAATGACGGCATTTGTTAAGCACTTACTAAGTGCAAAACACTGTTCTAAGCGCTGGGGGGATACAAGGTGATCAGGTTCTCCCACGTGGGGCTCACAGTCTTAATCCCCATTTGACAGATGAGGGAACTGGGGTTCCGAGAAGTTAAGTGACTTGCCCAAGGTCACACAGCGGACATGTGGTGGAGCCGGGATTCGAACCCATTTCCTTTGACTCCAAAGCCCGGGCTCTTTCCATCGAGCCACGCTGCTTCTCTGTGCCTCAGTTCCCTCATCCGTAAAATGGGGATTAAGACTGTGAGCCCCATGTGGGACAACCCGATTACCTTGTATCTATCCCAGCACTTAGAACAGTGCTTGGCACATAGTAAGCGTTTAACAAATGCCAACGTTAATATTATTATTGAGATTAACAATGGATATATGTCTGTTGGAATGACGGAATGGATGTCTTTTTTTTTTTTTAATAGCATTTATTAAGCGCTTACTATGTGCAAAGCACTGTTCTAAGCGTCTTGAAGGAGGGCGGCAGACACTAAATATTTCTGCATTGAGGGTGAGGTCCGTTAACTGTTTCTGGCCTGGGGGTTAGGTCCGTTAGCCCTTTGTGGACAGAAGTGAGGTCATCGGTTGAAACCCGCACATCTGCAATTTGCCCAACCCGCAGGATGGTAGTTAGCATTTCTACACAGGCACGAGGAGTGTGCAAGTAAAGAGCAGGTCGCAATTATTTGTTAAATCCTAGTCATTAAACTCCAATGCTCTTCAACTGAAGCCAAATTAAAAGAAGCAAATTAGAATTCTGAGTCTACCTCCTGGCAAAAAACTTGACAGAGCAAGAGACTGATGTGCCTTCACCCCCTAAAACAAATCAAGCCGTTAACGGTTATAGGGGAGCAACAATACTAGAATAATTGTGGTGTTTGCTAAGTGTTTACTAGGAGCCAAGTCCCACATGGGGCTGCCAGTCTAAGGAGGAAGGAGAACAGGTATTGAATCCCCATTTTGCAGATGAGGGAAGTGAGGCACAGAGAAGTGAAGTGATTTGCCCCAAGTCACACAGCAGACAAGTGGCGGAGCTGGGATGTAGTGGAAACAGCACGGCCTGGGAATCAGAAGGTCGTGGGTTCTAATCCTCGTTCCACCACTCGTCTGCTGTGTGATCTGGGGCAAGTCACTTCACTTTTCTGTGCCTGTTACCTCATCTGTAAAATGGGGATTGAGACTGTGAGCCCCATGTGGGACAAGGACTGTGTCCAACCTGATTTGCTTGTATCCACCCCAGAGCTTAGTAATAATAATAATAATGGCATTTAAGTACTTACTATTTGCAAAGCACTGTTCTAAGCACTGGGGAGGTTACAAGGTGATCAGGTTGTCCCGCTTACAGTCTTAATCCCCATTTTACAGATGAGGTAACTGAGGCCCAGAGAAATTAAGTGACTTGCCCAAAGTCACCCAGCTGACAATTGGCGGTGCCGGGATTTGAACCCATGACCTCTGACTCCAAAGCCCATGCTCTTTCACTAAGCCAGGCTGCTTCTCTAGTTCAGTGCCTGGCACATAGTAAGCGCTTAACAAATGCCACAATTATTATTATTATTATTACTATTACTATTAAAGAGTTAACACCCTTGAATGGAGAGGCAAAAGGGTAGAAAAGGGAGGGGAATTGGGAGAAGCCCCCTCTGCCTCACACCTGGACAGGTGTGCCAGGGCCCACCCACCAGAAGCCGGGAAAAAAGTGTTGACACTGCTCAGGGGAAAGTCAGGGTGGGCTTAAGTTGTGCAAGTTTCATATTTGAATTAAGAATGTTTGCTTTTGTGCTTATTCTTTCTTATGGGCAATTTGGGGCCTGGACCTGATCTCAAACAAAAACCTATCTTTTTACTCTCTTGATTTAGGGCCCGACTGGTCTAAAACTAATCGAATCCATATAAATATAACCAGAATTGTTCAGTATTTATTGAGCAACTATTTATTGAGAGGGGGCCAGGGCCCTGGACTGGGTTGCTAAAGAACAGAAATAGTTCCTGGCCTTAAAGTGGCCCATTTTCTTTAAAGCTGCCCTCACTGCGGGAAGAGTGGGCATTCTTCCCCATCGCCCCCACAACCAAGGCAAGCCTCGTTTGGATTTGGGCCCTCTCAGGAATGAACGTCACTCTTCCCCTCCACAATTCTCAATGATGGTAATCCCTTCAGCCTAGATGTTTAAAGGAGGATAGATGGTCAGATTGGGCTGGAACATGGGTTCCCAACAACTGTTCTCCTTTATGGACAGAGATAAATATTTCCTAAGGAGAGGTAGGTTTGTCACCCTAAGGAAGAGAGAGAAAAATTCTCCAAGACCAGCTATAAATAATTTGGTGATGATAACCCCCCAGTGAACACAATCCTACCCAAGGATGAGATAATCTGTCGCCTGTATGCTTGACAACCCCGTTGCCTCAAACAGTCTCCTTTTTGAAAAATATTTCCTTTGAATTCTCTCCCCAAACCGCCTGCATCTTCACCCTGAGGAGAGCAGTCTTGGTGACCTTCCCTGCTTTTTGACAGGGGGAAAATTTCCCGCCTTCACCTCTGATGGAACTCCCCTTTATCCCTGATTCTTAGAAGCTGAGATAGCAGAGACCTTCTGCGGGTTCCCAATTTTCGATCTTCTAGCTGCCTCCGGGCTTCTCCAGGCTGCTGGTGGCCTCAGCTGGAAGGGTGGCTGAGAGAAGACCAGTCGGTTGCAGTCTGTTCTTTCCAAACTCTATCACCAGGGTCTTCCCCAGAAGATTGAAGCCATTCACCAGCAACAGTGCCTGCCGGGCCAGTTCGGTACCTGGAATGGGAAGGGAAAATGAAATCACCCAGGGAACCAATGAGGTGCTTAAGCTTTTACTGAAGCCTCTCCTTGTGAATGGAGTGTTCCTTCCAACCCCCACCATCCCAGTGAATGGGATATTTTTTCCATTCCGTCATCCTGGTGAATTGGATGTTCCCCCCGCCCCCTGCTATCCCCTCTGTGGAGCCACTCACTGGGGAAGGTGATGAAGGCCTGGCCTCTCATCCGTCCGGTCAGTAAGCGGAACTGAATCTGAGGCCCTTCTTTCTCCTGGAACCGGGCAAACAAGGAGACCAGCTCCTTCCCCGTCACACGGGGGCTGAGGTTCTTCAGATACAGCACCTGGGTAAAAGTCATGAGAAGAGGGTGTGGAGCCTGCTGAAACTGGCCAATAAGCCTTGCCCGACCTCTGGGGCTGGACAGATGCTCACTAGAAAACTGAGTCCAGATCGGAGCTCGGCAGTTTAAGAAAGAATCGAAGACCTTGAGCCTTGAAGGATAGCAACCAAAATGTAGCATAGTGAGTAAAATACACCATATGAGTAAAATAAGGCATATGAGGAAGGACTAAAGGAACTGGCAAAATTTAGGCTGGAGAAGAGGTTGCTGAGCAGTGTTATAAAAGCCATCTTCAAGTGTATTTTTAGACTGTGAGCCCACTGTTGGGTAGGGACTGTCTCTATATGTTGCCAGTTTGTACTTCCCAAGCGCTTAGTACAGCGCTCTGCACATAGTAAGCGCTCAATAAATACGATTGATGATGATGATGATGTATGAAAGGCGATTCTCTTTAGGATCTTCGTGACCAATGGGCTTAAGCTGAAGTGGGAGGAATTTCTGGACGGTGAAAACTACTGGATACGGGAATGGTGAAGGATGTTATAACAGTGACCTTCCAAGTGTATGAGAGGTGATTCTCTTAATAAGAATAGCGACTGGTTGTTTTTCATCTTCATGGGATGAAGTGGGAAGAATTTCTGGACAGTGAAAAAGTTGTCGGTCACTGGAATGAAGAGGGGTGATCTGCCTGACAGCAGGAGGAATCAACTCCCCGAGTCCCTTTCGCCTCTTCAATTCTAAAAAACGACGTCAGGTCATCTAGAGAGGAGTTCTGCGGTTTCAGCAACCCAGGGATTATCATAAAAGCATCCCTGAGCTGTAAAACTGTAAAGCCGGAGTGAACCCTCTAGCAAAAGCCTCTGATGAAATTTATTCCTGGAGCCAGGCTCTTAGAATCTGTACAGAGCAAAGCCCATAAAGTCACTTGGAATTAACAGCAAAAATAAAATACAAATGAAATAAAAATCACTGAGAAAAGACTTACTTCTAATGTCCACTCTGTTATAGTCAGGGATTGTTGGAGGGGCAAGCACTGTCCTTTGGAAAAGTCTGGTACTCTTGTCTGACATTAGGATCCCCAAAAAGAGAAATGCACTTCTTGGGAGGATGGGGTTGGAAGGGGTGGGGGAGGGTTGGTGGTGAAGATACTGACACAGCTTCTTGGAGAACAATTATAATAATAATTGTGGTATTTGTTAAGAACTTACTATGTGCCAGGCACTGTACTAAGTGCTGCCGGGGGAATAGAAGCAAATCGGGCTGGACACAGTCCATGTCCCACATAGGACTCACAGTCTTAATCCCCATTTTACAGATGAGGTAACTAAAACCCAGAGAAGAGAAGTGACTTGCCCAAGGTCACACAGCAGAAAAGTGGCAGAACCAGGATTAGAATCCATGACCTTCTGAGTCCCAGGCCCATGCTCTATCCACTAGGCCAGGCTGCTTCTCTCCTTGCCTGTTATATTCCAGGGTATTCATTCATTCAATCATATTTACTGATCGCTTACTATGTGCAGAGCACTGTACTATTCTAGCAGTCACTCTTCGATTTAGCTATGGGAGCAATAATAGGGATGGCATTTATTAAGCGCTTACTATGTGCAAAGCACTCTTCTAAGCGCTGGGGAGGTTACAAGGTGATCAGGTTGTCCCACGGGGGGCTCACAGTCTTAATCCCCATTTTACAGATGAGGGAACCGAGGCACAGAGAAGTTAAGTGACTTGCCCAAAGTCACACAGATGACAAGTGGCGGGGCCGGGATTTGAACCCCGGACCTCTGACTCCAAAGCCCGGGCTCTTTCCACTGAGCCACGCTGCTTCCCCAATATCATCAGCTATGGGAAGCAGCGTGACAGAGTGGAAACAGCATGAGCTTGGGAGTCAGCGGACCTGGTTTCTAATCAGAGAAGAAGCATGACTTAGTGGCAAGTGCCGGGGCTTGGGAGTCAGCGGTCATGGGTTCTAATCCCGGCTCCCTCACATGTCAGCTGTGTGACTTTGGACAACTCACTTAACTTCTCTGTGCCTCAGTTATCTCATCTGTAAAATGGGGATTAAGACTGTGAGCCCCACATGGGACAACCTGATCACCTTGTATCCTCCCCAGTGCTTACAACAGTGCTTGGCACATTGCAGCGCTTAACAAATACCAAAATTATTATTATCATTATTATTAATCCCAGCTCCACCACGTACCTGCTGAATTTATCTGTCACTTAATTTATCTGCGCCTCAGTTCCCTCATCTGCAAAATGGGGATTCAATACCTTTTCTCCCCTCATACTTTGACTGTGAGCCCCACGAGCGGCCTGATTATCTTGCTTCTACCCCAGTGCTTAGTGCAGTGCTTGGCACATAGTATATGCTTAACAAATATAACAATTTTGCTAATGATGGCAATAATTAATGGCCAGATCTCGAATACAATTTAGCAGGAAAGCTTCTTCAGAACTTGAAGAAACTGCTGAATGGGAAGTAAAAAGAGGATGGCAGGGAACGCGCTGTCAGGCAGCGACAAGTCAGTAGGGTCCAGGATCCGCCCAGGCCCTGACTCCATCATCATCATCATCATCAATCGTATTTATTGAGCGCTTACTGTGTGCAGAGCACTGTACTAAGCGCTTGGGAAGTACAAATTGGCAACATATAGAGACAGTCCCTACCCAACAGTGGGCTCACAGTCTAAAAGGGGGAGACAGGGAACAAAACCAAACATACTAACAAAACAAAATAAATAGGATAGATATGTACAAGTAAAATAAATAAATAAATAGAGTAATAAATATGTACAACGATATATATATACAGGTGACTGTATATATGTATACAGTCTGTATATATGTATACAACCTACTGACTCCAGCAGTAGGTTGGTCCACCCCCGAATTCTCCCTTGGGGAACCACAACCCCAATCCAAAGTCCGGCTCTAGAGAGAATCAAACTGAGACAGTGAAGTCCCATGCATCAGCCTTGCCCCCGGGTCTGTGCCGTACCTTGCTCGGCTCTCCGGGGCTGTACGAAGAAAATCGGGGAATTTTTCGGATTTCTTCCTCTGACAGGCGATTTCTCCGGATCTCATCTTCCGGGACAAAGTCCACCGGCTCTGTTACCTTTCTGGGGGCAGTGCTGGTTTGCTGGGGGTTGTTGGGCCCTGGGAGAATGGGGGCTTCGCCCTGTGCCGCCCAATTGTCCTGACGCTGGGGCTCTGACGCGTCCTCGGCAGCCTCACGACCCCGGCCCGGAGTCCCCGGGGCCCCTGGGGCCGCGGACTGAGAGGCCGAGGCCACTTCTGAGGGACTGTGGGGCTCTTGGGGCGTCCGCGTCAGGATTTCTTGATAAACTGTTTCCAAGTCGCGCATGGGGTCCTTCTGGACTCTCTGCCGAGCTTCGTCTAGATTGAGGCAGAGAATCAATCAATCAATCAATCAATCAATCGTATTTATTGAGCGCTTACTATGTGCAGAGCACTGTACTAAGCGCTTGGGAAGTACAAATTGGCATCACATAGAGACAGTCCCTACCCAACAGTGGGCTCACAGTCTAAAAGGGGGAGACAGAGAACAGAACCAAACATACCAACAAAATAAAATAAGTAGGATAGAAATGTACAAGTAAAATAAATAAATAAATAAATAAACAGAGTAATAAATATGTACAACCATATATACATATATACAGGTGCTGTGGGGAAGGGAAGGAGGTAAGAGAAGCAGGGGGTCCTTCATCAAAGAGACGGGAGAGCCCCCACCCACGGCAAGATTCCAAGGCAGCACCCCATCACCCTCACTGCCCCCCAAAATCTATCACGCTAGTGATACCACCACTACCACTTGGCTGCTGTGTGACCCCGGGCAAACCACTTAACTTCTCTGTGCCTCAGTTACCTCACCTATAGAACTGGGATTAAGAATTTGAGCCCCATGTGGGACATGGACTGATTAAATTAAGAATTTGAGCCCCATGTGGGACATGGACTGATTAGATTGTATCAGCGTGGCTCAGTGGAAAGAGCCCGGGCTTGGGAGTCAGAGGTCGTGGGTTCTAATTGCCCCTCTGCCACTTGTCAGCTGGGTGACTTTGGGCAAGTCACTTGACTTCTCTGTGCCTCAGTTACCTCATCTCTATAATGGGGATTAAGACCGTGAGCCCCACGTGAGACAACCTGATTACCTTGTATCTCCCCCAGCTCTCAGAACAGTGCTTCACATATAGTAAGTGCTTAACAAATACCATCATCATTGTTATTATTATTATTACCCCAGCGCTTGGTACAGTATCAGAAACATAGTAAGCATCATCATCATCATCATCAATCGTATTTATTGAGCACTTACTGTGTGCAGAGCACTGTACTGAGCGCTTGGGAAGTACAAATTGGCAACATATAGAGACAGTCCCTGCCCAACAGTGGGCTCACAGTCTAAAAGGGGGAGACAGAGAACAAAACCAAACGTACTAATAAAATAAAATAAATAGAATAGATATGTACAAGTAAAATAAATAGAGTAATAAATATGTACAAACATATATACATATATACAGGTGCTGTGGGGAAGGGAAGGAGGTAAGATGGCACTTTTAAGCACTTAAAAGACATCATAAAAAATATCAGATCATTACCCGCCCCCTGCCCCTCCCAGCCCGTCCCACCATGCCAGGGCCCCCGATGCTCAACGTTTCATCATCATCATCAATGGTATTTATTGAGCGCTTACTGTGTGCAGAGCACTGTACTAAGCGCTTGGGAAGTACAAGTTTCAATTCCCAGGCCGAGGCCGCCCGGGGAGAGGAAGCGTTAGGCCTCTGGGGTCGGTACCTTGGTAATAGAGAGCCCTCAAGAAGGAGTGACGGTCTGTCCCCTGGAACAAAGCATTTTCAATCTCCATCTCCCTCCGGTTCAGCTGCTTGCTCCCCGCAAACCTCTGAGGCAGGGACAGGATGCGCTGGCGCTCGGAGATCTTTTCCTCGATGTTCCTCAGACGTTCCAGGGTGGCTTCGGGGGCGGCCCCAAGGCCTGCACTCTGAACCCAGGAAAACAGGTGGAAATATGGTCCGGCAGAAGGCACGGGAATAGCAATAATCAATAGAGAAGCAGCTTGGCCTCGTGGACAGAGCATGGGCCTCAGAGTCAAAAGAAGGACCTGGGTTCTAATCCCGGCTTCTGCCACTTGTCTGCTGTGTGACCCTGGACAAGTCACTTCACTTCTCTGTGCCTCAGCTTCCTCATTTGTAAAATGGGGAGTTTGACGGTAAGCCCAATATAATAATAATAATAATAATGGTGGTATATGTTAAGCGCTTACTATGTGCCAAGCACTGTTCTAAGCACTGGGGGGATACAAGGTGATCAAGGTTGTCCCACGCAGGGCTCACAGTCTTAATCCCCATTTTACGGATGAGGGAACTGAGGCCCAGAGAAGTTGTGACTTGCCCCAGGTCACGCAGCTGACAAGTGGCGGAGGCGGGATTTGAACCCATGACCTCTGACTCCCAAGCCCGGGCTCTTTCCACTGAGCCACGCTGCTTCTCATATAGGACATGGACTGTGTCCAACCTGATTAGCTTGTATCTACCCCAGCACATAGTACAGTGCCTGGCACATAGTAAGCGCTTAACATTTACTATTAAAAAAAACCATGGCATTGTTAATGGCTTTCCCTTTGCCAAGCACTGCGCTAATTATTCACTGGGTGAGAGGCATGATAATCAGGTTGAACGCTGTCCATTTCCCACAAGGGGCTCATGGACTAAGTAGGAGGGAGAACAGGTATTGAATCCCCATATTACAGATGAGGAAACCAAGGCAGTAGTAGTGCTACTTATTGAGTGTGTATATATAGCCTCATTAAACCTACATCTCTTCTAGACTGTGAGCCCACTGTTGGGTAGGGACCATCTCTATATGTTGCCAATTTGTACTTCCCAAGCGCTTAGTACAGTGCTCTGCACACAGTAAGTGCTCAATAAATGATTGATTGATTGATTGATCTCTTCCAAGAGGCCTTCCCTGATTCCCCGCTTCTAGACTGTGAGCCCGTTGTTGGGTAGGGATTGTCTCTATTTGTTGCCAAATTGTACTTTCCAAGCACTTAGTACAGTGCTCTGCTCACAGTAAGCGCTCAATAAATACAACTGAATGAATAAATGATTAAGCCCATTTTTTCTTTTCCCCCTCCTTTCTGCATCATCAATCGTATTTATTGAGCGCTTACTATGTGCAGAGCACTGTACTCACTCCGCACTTGGATTTTCACCCTTTCTTCACCCCTCCCTCAGTCACAGAGCACTTATATACATATCTATAATTAACTTATTACATTAATGTCTGTCTCCCCCGTCTAGATTGAAAGCTCATCATGGACAGGGGATGTATCTACCAACTCTGTTATCTTGTAGTCTCCCAAGTGCTTAGTTCTGTGCTTTGCACACAGTAAGTGCTCACTAAACACCACTGATCAAGTGCCTTTTAAGTGCATTGTGCTGTACTGAGCACCGGGGAAAGTATTACAGAAGCCCACAACATATTCTCTTGTCTGCAAGGCAGATATTTACAAATAATGGAATCAGAATAAATAATGTACAATTGACTATATGTTAGAGGAAGTGGGATTTCAGGCAGGGGCGGCAGGACGGAGATCTAATACTTGGACAGAGCTGAACTGAAGATTGGGGTCAGATCACAGAGGAATTAAAGGAATTAAAGGAAGAATTTAGGTTTAATTGGTTTATTAAAGGGGCCGGGAAACCTCATACATGGGCAGGACTCTGTCTCTTGAGGAATAAAGATGCACTGAGTCCACATGAAGAACTTCCCTTTTATTTTATTTTTTTAATGGTTTTTGTTAAATGTTTCCTACGTGCCCAGCACTATATTAAGCAGCGTGGCTCAGTGGAAAGAGCCCGGGCTTTGGAGTCAGAGGTCATGGGTTCAAATCCCGGCTCCGCCACTTGTCAGCTGTGTGACTTTGGGCAAGTCACTTCACTTCTCTGTGCCTCAGTTACCTCATCTGTAAAATGGGGATTAAGACTGTGAGCCTCACGTGGGACAACCTGATCACCTTGTAAACTCCCCAGTGCTTAGAACTGTGCTTTGCACATAGTAAGCGCTTAATAAATGCCATCATTCCAGCGCTTAGAACAGTGCTTTGCACATAGTAAGCGCTTAATAAATGCCATCATTCCAGCGCTTAGAACAGTGCTTCGCACATAGTAAGCGCTTAATAAATGCCATCATTATAAACTAATGATGATGATGATGATAATAATGATGGTATTTGTTAAGTGCTTACTATGTGCGAAGCACTGTTCTAAGCATTGGGGAGGTTACAAGGTGATCAGGTTGTCCCACAGGGGGCTCACAGTCTTAATCCCCATTTTACAGATGAGGTAACTGAGGCATAGAGAAGTGAAGTGACTTGCCCAAAGTCACACAGCTGACAACTGGCGGAGTCGGGATTTGAACCCATGAACTCTGACTCCAAAGCCCGGGCTCTTTCCACTGAGCCACGCTGCTTCCCCTAATTATTATTATTATTATTATTATTATTATTATTATTATTATTAAGCACTGGGGTAGATATGAGCTAATCAGGCTGGACACAGTCCCTGTCACACATGGGGCTCACCGTCTTAATCTCCATTTTACAGGTGAGGTAACTGAGGCACAGAGAAGCAAAGTGACTTGCCCCCGGTTACACATCATACAGGTCTCTTATTATTATTATTAAGCACTGGGGTAGATATGAGCTAATCAGGCTGGACACAGTCCCTGTCACACATGGGGCTCACCGTCTTAATCTCCATTTTACAGGTGAGGTAACTGAGGCACAGAGAAGCAGAGTGACTTGCCCCAGGTTACACAGCATACAGGTCTCTCTGACGCCCAAGCCCGTGCTCTTTTCACTAGGCCACGCTGTCTCTGCTTCCCTCCCTCCGTGATTTCCGCCACACGCCCCCTGACCTTGGCCTCTGAAGCCCGATTCTTCCACAGGGAGATTTCGGCATCCGTCAGCCCCAGCTCCCGGAGCGAGGCTGTTTCCCGGTCACTTTCTTGGAGCGCCTGGAACTGGGATAAAGTCAGAGTTCCGGAGGCCCCCTCCCCAAAGGGCTTGTATAGGGCAGCAGGAGCAAAACACTGCCTCTTGGACAGGCATCTGAAAACACAAACAATAACGACGACTCTGGTATAATAATAATAATAATAATAATAATAATAATGATGGCATTTATTAAGCGCTTACTATGTGCAAAGCACTGTTCTAAGCCCTGGGGAGGTTACAAGGTGATCAGGTTGTCCCATGTGGGGCTCACAGTCTTCACCCCCATTTTACAGATGAGGGAACCGAGGCCCAGAGAAGTGAAGTGACTTGCCCAAAGTCACGCAGCCGGCAAATGGCGGAGCCGGGTTCGAACCCGTGACCTCTGACTCCAAAGCCCGGGCTCTTTCCACCGAGCCACGCTGCTTCTCTTGGTATCTGTCGAACCCTTTAGTATGTGCCTCACACTGTGCCGAGCTCGTGAGTTCGGTCATAGGCCCTGTCTCCTAGGGGCTCACTGTTGAAGGGGGAGGGAGAACAGGCACTGAATTCCCATTTTACAGATGAGGAAATTCAGGTCCGGAGAATCACTCACTCAATCAATCAATCAATCGTATTTATTGAGTGCTTACTGTGTGCACAGCACTGTACTAAGCGCTTGGGAAGTACAAGTTGGCAACATATAGAGACGGTCCCTACCCAACAGTGGGCACACAGTCTAGAAGGGGGAGACAGAGAACAAAACATATTAACGAAATAAAATAAATAGAATAGAATAGATATGTACAAGTAAAATAAATAAATAGAGTAATAAATATGTACAAACATATATACATATATACAGGTGCTGTGGGGAAGGGAAGGAGGTTAGGCGGGGGGGATGGAGACGGGGGCTCAGTGTGGGAAGGCCTCCTGGAGGAGGTGAGCTCTCAGTAGGGCCTTGAAGGGAGGAAGAGAGCCAGCTTGGCGGATGTGGGGAGGGAGGGCGAGAAGTGGCGGAAAATCAATCAATCAATCGTATTTATTGAGCACTTACTGTGTGCAGAGCACTGTACTAAGCGCTTGGGAAGTACAAGTTGGCAACATATAGAGACAGTCCCTACCCAACAGTGGGCTCACAGTCTAGAAGGGGGAGACAGAGAACAAAACCAAACATATTAACAAAATAAAATAAATAGAATAGATATGTACAAGTAAAATAAATAGAGTAATAAATATGTACAAACATATATACATATATACAGGTGCTGTGGGGAAGGGAAGGAGGTAAGGTGGGGGAGATGGAGGGGAGAGGAGGGGGAGAGGAAGGAGGGGGCTCAGTGTGGGAAGGCCTCCTGGAGGAGGTGAGCTCTCGGTAGGGCCTTGAAGGGAGGAAGAGAGCTATCTTGGCGGATGTGGGGAGGGAGGGCGAGAAGTGGCGGAAAATCAATCAATCAATCAATCAATCGTATTTATTGAGCGCTTACTGTGTGCAGAGCACTGTACTAAGCGCTTGGGAAGTCCAAGTTGGCAACATATAGAGACGGTCCCTACCCAACAGTGGGCTCACAGTCTTGAAGGGGGAGACAGAGAACAAAACCAAACATATTAACAAAATAAAATAAATAGAATAGATATGTACAAGTAAAATAAATAGAGTAATAAATACGTACAAACATCTATACATATATACAGGTGCTGTGGGGAAGGGAAGGAGGTAAGACGGTGGGGATGGAGAGGGGGACGAGGGGGAGAGGAAGGAGGGGGCTCAGTGTGGGAAGGCCTCCTGGAGGAGGTGAGCTCTCAGTAGGGATTTGAAGGGAGGAAGAGAGCTAGCTTGGCGGATGGGCAGAGGGAGGGCGAGAAGTGGCAGAGAAGTGATAAGACTTGTCCAAGGACACGCAGCCGGCACAGCTGGGGTTAGAACCCAGGTCCCCTGATTCCCAGTCCTGTGCGCTGTCCATTAGGTCCCGCTGCTTCTCCCTCATGACTGGTTATCCCGCTCACTCGCGGGCCCACAAATGGGGGAGGAGGAGGGTGCGCCCACCGTTGGGTAGGGACCGTCTCTATATGTTGCTGACTTGTACTTCCCAAGCGCTTAGTACAGTGCTCTGCACACAGTAAGCGCTCAATAAACATGATTGATTGATTGATTGACCTCTATCCCATGGGCATAGCAGATAACTTTAGGTGGAAATTGAATGCCAGCACCCCTCCTGGAAAATAATAATAATAATAGTACTTGTTAAGTACTTATTATGTGCCCAGCACTGTTCTAAGCACTGGGGTGGATACGGGTGAATCCGGTTGGACACAGTCCACGTCCCACATGGCCTTCCCAGACTGAGCCCCTTCCTTCCTCTCCCCCTCGTCTCCCTCTCCATCCCCCCCCATCTTACCTCCTTCCCTTCCCCACAGCACCTGCATACATGTATATATGTTTGTACATATTTATTATTTATTTATTTATTTATTTTACTTGTACATACCTATTCTATTTATTTTATTTTGTTAGCATGTTTGGTTTGGTTCTCTGTCTCCCCCCTGTTAGACTGTGAGCCCACTGTTGGGTAGGGACTGTCTCTATATGTTGCCAATTTGTACTTCCCAAGCGCTTAGTACAGTGCTCTGCACATAGTAAGCGCTCAATAAATACGATTGATGATGATGATGATGATGATGACATGGGGCTCACATTTTTAATCCCCATTTTACAGCTGAGGTAACTGAGGCACACAAAAATGAAGTGACTTACCCAAGGCCACACAGCGGACAGGTAGGTGATGCCACGTCCTTCTGACTGCCGGACTCGTGCTCTAACCGCTAAGCCACACTGCTAAGCACGTGCCAGAGTCCCACGTGCCAGCCGTCCACCACACACCAAGAACGTTTTCCAGTGAGGAGGCTGCCCAGACGGGGCCCCCACCCAGCCCGCAATCATCATCAATCGTATTTATTGAGCGCTTACTGTGTGCAGAGCACTGTACTGAGCGCTTAATCCCACAGTGGGAAGCAGCGTGGCTCAGTGGAAAGAGCCCGGGCTTTGGAGTCAGAGCTCATGGGTTCAAATCCCAGCTCAGCCCATTGTCAGCTGTGTGACTTCGGGCAAGTCACTTCACTTCTCTGGGCCTCAGTTCCCTCATCTGTAAAATGGGGATGAAGACTGTGAGCCCCACGTGGGACATGCTGATCACCTTGTAACCTCCCCAGCGCTTAGAACAGTGCTTTACACTAGTAAGCGCTTAATAAATGCCATTATTATTATTATTATTATTATTATTATTATTATTATTATTATTATTATTATTATTATTATCCGAGGGACTTTCCTCCTCACTCCGCAGGACTACTTACTCCTCAATGGACACCGAAGTGTCCAGCTGATGGTGAAGGAGGCTCCTCAGCTGCCTTTCCCCTTCCGTCTCCAAGTCCTCCAGGACTATGTCATCGCTGGACATGCTACTGCTCACCCTGGAGTGGGATGAAGAAAAGGTCAGAAGGACACACTACGGCTAGTCATTCATTCAGTTGTATTTATTGAGCGCTTACTGTATGCAGAGCCCCGTACTAAGCGCTTGGGAACGTACACTATAACAATAAACAGACACATTCCCTGCCCACAGTGAGCTTACAGTCTAGGAGAAGCAGCATGGCTTGGTGGAGATTTGGGAGTCAGGAGAAACTGGGTTCTAATCCTGGCTCTGCCACGTCTCTGTTCTGTGACTTTGGGCAAGTTACTTCACTTCTCTGGGCCTCGGTTACCTCATCTGTAAAATGGGGATAAAAAGCGTGAGCACCGTGTGGGACAGGGACTGTGTCCAACCAGATTAACCTGTATATATGTATATATGTTTGTACATATTTATTACTCTATTTTACTTGTACATATCTATTCTATTTATTTTATTTTGTTAGTATGTTTGGTTTTGTTCTCTGTCTCCCCCTTTTAGACTGTGAGCCCACTAATGGGTAGGGACTGTCTCTATATGTTGCCAACTTATACTTCCCAAGCGCTTAGTACAGTGCTCTGCACACAGTAAGCGCTCAATAAATACGATTGATGATGATGATGATACGTTTGTACATATTTATTACTCTATTTATTTATTTTACTTGTACATATCTAGTTTATTTATTTTATTTTGTTAGTATGTTTGGTTTTGTTCTCTGTCTCCCCCTTTTAGACTGTGAGTCCACTATTGGGTAGGGACTGTCTCTATATGTTGCCAACTTATACTTCCCAAGCGCTTAGTACAGTGCTCTGCACACAGTAAGCGCTCAATAAATACGATTGATGATGATGATGATATGTTCGTACATATTTATTACTCTATTTATTTATTTATTTTACTTGTACATATCTATTCTATTTATTTTATTTTGTTAGTATGTTTGGTTTTGTTCTCTGTCTCCCCCTTTTAGACTGTGAGCCCACTGTTGGCTAGGGACTGTCTCTATATGTTGCCAACTTGGACTTCCCAAGCGCTTAGTACAGTGCTCTGCACACAGTAAGCGCTCAATAAATACGACTGGTGATGATGATGACGATATGGTTGTACATATTTATTACTCTATTTATTTATTTATGTTACTTGTACATATCTATTCTCTTTATTTTATTTTGTTAGTATGTTTGGTTTTGTTCTCTGTCTCCCCCTTTTAGACTGTGAGCCCGCTAGTGGGTAGGGACTGTCTCTATATGTTGCCAACTTATACTTCCCAAGCGCTTAGTACAGTGCTCTGCACACAGTAAGCGCTCAATAAATACGATTGATGATGACGATGATGATTAACTTGTATCTACTCAGCACTTAGAACACTGCTTGGCACATAATAAGCGATCAGCAAGTACCATTATTATTATTATTATTATTAGAAGGGGAGAACAGAGGTCTAGCCGCATCCGGATGAAATTTCGTAAAATAATTTGAATTGGTCTAGTGATTTAATTTTCCCAAAACAATGGGACATTGTGTATCACATCTTCTCCTCACAACATTCTGACAGGAATTCATTCATTCATTCAATCGTATTTATTGAGCGCTTACTGTGTGCAGAGCACTGTACTAAGCGCTTGGGAAGTACAAGTTGGCAACATAGGAATGATTATCCCCATTTTACAGATGAGGTCGCTGAGGATCAGAGGGATTGAAACGACTGCGATCACGCAGCAGGTCAATGGGGGTGGGTACAACTCTACAACTCCGGACTCCGGCCTTGCACCCACCAGGTTCCTCTGCACCAGACCAGCCTGCTTCCTGCTTAATGTCGCTTAAAAACACAACTACTCTACAACAGGCTCACCTTCCTCAGTTATTTCAGAATTTAGAAACCCAGGTCATTCCATTCGGATTTCACACTTGCACAGTTGAGTCAAACCAAGAGAAGCAGCGTGGCTCAGTGGAAAGAGCCCGGGCTTTGGAGTCAGAGGTCATGGGTTCAAATCCCAGCTCTGCCAATTGCCAGCTGTGTGACTTTGGGCAAATCACTTAACTTCTCTGTGCCTCGGTTACCTCATCTGTAAAATGGGGATTAAGACTCTGAGCCCTCCGTGGGACAACCTGATCACCTTGTAACGTCCCCAGCGCTTAGAACAGTGCTTTGCACATAGTAAGTGCTTAATAAATGCTATCATTATTATTATTATTATTATTCTCTGTTCCTCAGTTACCTCATCTGTACAATGGGGATTAAGACTGTAAACTCCCCATGGGACAACCTGATCACCTTGTCACCTCCCCAGCGCTTAGAACAGTGCTTTGCACATAGTAAGCGCTGAATATTTGCTATCACTATTATTATTATTATTATTCTCTGTTCCTCAGTTACCTCATCTGTAAAATGGGGATTAAGACTGTAAACCCCCCATGGGACAACCTGATCACCTTGTAACCTCCCCAGCGCTTAGAACAGTGCTTTGCACATAGTAAGCGCTTAATAAATGCTATGATTATTATTATTATTATTATTATTCTCTGTTCCTCAGTTACCTCATCTGTAAAATGGGGATTAAGACTGTAAACCCCCCGTGGGACAACCTGATCACCTTGTAACCTCCCCAGCGCTTAGAACAGAGCTTTGCACATAGTAAGCGCTTAATAAATGCTATCATTATTATTATTATTATTATTCTCTGTTCCTCAGTTACCTCATCTGTAAAATGGGGATTAAGACTGTGAGCCCCCGTGGGACAACCTGATCACCTTGTAACCTCCCCAGAGCTTAGAACAGTGCTTTGCACCTAGTAAGCGCTTAATAAATGCTATCATTATTATTATTATTCTCTGTGCCTCAGTTACTTCATCTGTAAAATGGGGATTAAGACTGTAAACCCCCCGTGGGACAACCTGATCACCTTGTAACCTCCCCAGCGCTTAGAACAGTGCTTTGCACATAGTAAGTGCTTAATAAATGTTATTATTATTATTATTATTATTATTATTATTATTATTATTATTATTATTAGTCTTGAAGACCAGGCAGCTAAGTGAACCAGATGGAGGGAAAAATGGGGTAGGGGATGGGGAAGAAATCAAACTAAATAACACAAATGACAATGGAATTTAGCCCTAAGTACTCCATAAGGAGGAAGAATATCCAACAGCTTCTGCAGCGTGACTCAGTGGAAAGAGCACGGGCTTGGGATTCCGAGGTCAAGGGTTCTAATCCCGGATCCGCCACGTCTGCTGTGTGACCTTGGGCAAATCACTTAACTTCTCTGAGCTCAGTTACCTCATCTGTAAACGGGGATTAAGACTGTGAGCCCCACATGGGACAACCTGATCACCTTGTATCCCCCCAATCAATTGTATTTATTGAGCGCTTACTGTGTGCAGAGCACTGTACTAAGCACTTAGAACAGTGCTTTGCACATAGTGCTTAACAAATGCCATCGTTATTATTTTGATTATTCTTATCATTATATAAAACGCAGCCCTTGTTGCTGTTGCGGTTGGGTAGGATTTAAGAAAAGCTTTTCGAAACAAAGAGCAAAGTTTCCTAGAGTTGGGAGAGGCCTAGAGCTGGTTTTTAGATTTAAAACACTGATGGGAAAGGTCTTTTGCGTTTTATTCCTATGTGGTACCTTTATTTATCGAATAAATTAAAAAAAATAAATCTCGCGGGGCTTCCAGTGACTTTCAGGAAGGGAAAATAATCCAAGATTAAAAAAAAAAAAAGGTAGGAAAGCCAGTAGGTGGCAAGGTTATAGAACATATTCCTAAATCTTATTTTACATCTACTTTTCAAGGGGAAAATCCTACGCTTGTTCCACTCGTAAAGTATAAAATTCTGTATAGAGATCTTAAAAAAAGACAATCCTACCTGTCAAAGTTCAATAAACTCACCATCCCAGACAATTCCATCATCATCATCATCAATCGTATTTATTGAGCGCTTACTGTGTGCAGAGCACTGTACTAAGCGCTTGGGAAGTACAAGTTGGCAACATATAGAGACAGTCCCTACCCAACAGTGGGCTCACAGTCTAAAAGGGGGAGACAGAGAACAAAACCAAACATACTAACAAAATAAAATAGAATAGATATGTACAAATAAATTGAATAAATAGAGTAAAAAAAAAATTCCAGTAATAGTAATCCCATTTACTGACTGCAATGTACCGTAATAAGCACTTGAGAAACAGCCTGGCTTCATGGAAAGAACACAGGCCTGGGAGCAAGAATAATTACGCTCCTTTAATCCCTGCTCTGCCACTTGCTGGCTGTGTGAACTTGGGCAAGTTAACTTCACCTTCTCTGTGCCTCAGTTTCCCCATCTGCAAAATGGGGATTAAACACCTGCTTTCCCACCTTTTGGCCTGTGAAACCTGAAAGGGACGGAGACTATGTTGTAGCTGCCCCAGCGCTTAGTTCAGTCAGCACTGTACTAGTAAGTACTTCATAAATGTATATATGTATATATGTTTGTACATATTTTTTTTTACTCTGTTTATTTATTTATTTATTTTATTTGTACATATCTATTCTATTTATTTTATTTTGTTAGTATGTTTGGTTTTGTTCTCTGTCTCCCCCTTTTAGACTGTGAGCCCACTGTTGGGTAGGGACCCTCTCTATATGTTGCCAATTTGTACTTCCCAAGCGCTTAGTACAGTGCTCTGCACATAGTAAGCGCTCAATAAATACGATTGATGATGATGATGATAAATACTATTAGTATTACAAAACAAGCAAGTGAAACAGCCCCTGCCCACAGAGAGCTTCTTCTCTAAATCACAGATCCAGCAGGGGAGCTGATCATAGTGTTTGGGGGCATCTCACAAAATACTGAACACAAATATATATATATATATAGGAGGTATAATATTATATATATAATTTTCCTAGGTAAAATGTAAAATATGATTAGGTTTTGAAATCAGAAAAGGCTTTCTTAAAACAGAGAAATGCAAATACAAAAACACACAAACTAGCAAGGCTTGTCTGCTGTGTGACCGTGGGCAAGTCAGTTAATCAATCAATCAATCGTATTTATTGAGCGCTTACTGTGTGCAGAGCACTGTAATAATAATAATAATAATAATAGCATTTGTTAAGCGCTTACTATGTGCAGTGCACTGTTCTAAGTGCTGGACTAAGCGATTGGGAAGTACAAGTTGGCAACATATCAATCAATCGTATTTATTGAGCGCTTACTGTGTGCAGAGCACTGTACCAAGCGCTTGGGAAGTACAAGTTGGCAACATATAGAGACGGTCCCTACTCAACTTCTCCATGCCTCAGTAACCTCATCTGCAAAATGGGGATTTAGATTGAGCCCCATGTGGGACATGGAATGTGTCCAGACTGATTAGCTTGTAACTCAGTACTTAGCACAGTGTACGATTAAAAAAAGGGACCCTTGGAGAAGAGTCAGGGCAGTCAGATGCCCAGATAATTAAAGCCAAAACAAACATTCTGGCCCCACTTGGCCAAATATTTCAGGTCAAACAACTTCCCAAACCTGATATATCAGAATAACTGCAGACACCACGTATCCCTGGATAATTTCCTTATTTGCTTATTTCTCCCTGAGAATTTGTCCCTTTAATCATAATCGTGAGTGGGATTTTTCGAGCGCTTACTATATGTCAAGTAATAATAATAATAATAATGATGATGATGGTATTTGTTAAGCGCTTACTATGTGCAAAGCACTGTTCTAAGCGCTGGGGGGGTACAAGGTGACCAGGTTGTCCCATGGGGGGGCTCACAGTCTTAATCCCCATTTTACAGATGAGGGAACTGAGGCCCAGAGAATAATAATAATAATGATGGCATTTATGAAGCGCTTACTATGTGCAGAGCACTGTTCTACGCGCTGGGGAATTTACAAGGTGATCAGGTTGTCCCATGTGGGACTCACAGTCTTAATCCCCATTTTACAGATGAGGGAACTGAGGCCCAGAGAATAATAATAATAATAATGATGATGGCATTTATTAAGCGCTTACTATGTGCAGAGCACTGTTCTACGCGCTGGGGAATTTACAAGGTGATCAGGTTGTCCCATGTGGGACTCACAGTCTTAATCCCCATTTTACAGATGAGGGAACTGAGGCCCAGAGAATAATAATAATAATAATGATGATGGCATTTATTAAGCGCTTACTATATGCACAGCACTGTTCTAAGCATTGGGGAATTTACAAGGTGACCAGGTTGTCCCATGGGGGGCTCACAGTCTTAATCCCCATTTTACAGATGAGGGAACTGAGGCCCAGAGAATAATAATAATAATAATAATAATAATAATAATAATAGCATTTATTAAGCGCTTACTATGTGCACAGCACTGTTCTAAGCGCTGGGGGATTTACAAGGTGATCAGGTTGCCCCATGTGGGGCTCACAGTCTTAATCCCCATTTTACAGATGAGGGAACTGAGGCCCAGAGAATAATAATAATAATAATAATAATGGCATTTATTAAGCGCTTACTGTGTGCAGAGCACTGTTCTAAGCGCTGGGGAATTTACAAGGTGATCAGGTTGTCCCATGGGGGGCTCACAGTCTTAATCCCCATTTTACAGATGAGGGAACTGAGGCCCAGAGAATAATAATAATAATAATAATAATAATAATAATAATAATAATAATAATGGCATTTATTAAGCGCTTTCTATGTGCAGAGCACTGTTCTACGCGCTGGGGCATTTACAAGGTGATCAGGTTGTCCCATGGGGGGCTCACAGTCTTCATCTCCATTTTACAGATGAGGGAACTGAGGCCCAGAGAATAATAATAATAATAATAATAATAATGGCATTTATTAAGCGCTTACTATGTGCAGAGCACTGTTCTACGTGCTGGGGAATTTACAAGGTGATCAGGTTGTCCCATGTGGGGCTCACAGCCTTCATCCCCATTTTACAGATGAGGGAACTGAGGCCCAGAGAAGTGAAGTGACTTGCCCAAAGTCACACAGCTGACAAGTGGTGGAGCCGGGATTTGAACCCATGACCTCGGACTCCAAAGCCCGGGCTCTTTCCACTGAGCCACGCTGCTTCTGTATATTCCATTTATTTATATGGTTCGTCTCCGCCTCTAGACTGTAAGCTCTCTGTGAGCAGGGAATGCATCTGGTGCAGTGGACTCTCCCAAGCGCTCAGTTTTTAGACTGTGAGCCCACTGTTGGGTAGGGACCGTCTCTATATGTCGCCAACTTGGACTTCCCAAGCGCTTAGTACAGTGCTCTGCACACAGTAAGCGCTCAATAAATACGATTGATTGGTTGATTGATATGTTGCCAACTTGTACTTCCCAAGCGCTTAGTCCAGCGCTTAGAACACTGCTCTGCACATAGTAAGCGCTTAACAAATGCTATTATTTGTTATATTATTATTATTTATTATTATTATTATTTGTTACGTTATTATTATTATAGAGAAGCAGCGTGGCTCAGTGGAAAGAGCCCGGGCTTTGGAGTCAGAGGCCAGGGGTTCGAATCCCGGCCCCACCACAAGTCTGCTGTGTGACCTTGGGCAACTCACATAACTTCTCTGAGCCTCTGTTACCTCATCTGTAAAAATGGGGATTAAGACTGTGAGCCCCACGTGGGACATGATCACATTGTATCCCCCCGGCGCTTAGAACAGTGCTTTGCACATAGTAAGCGCTTAACAAATGCCATCATCATTATTATTATTATTATTATTACAGTGCTCTGCACACCGTAAGCGCTCAATAAATACGATTGATTGATTGATTGAGTGCTCCGCACCCAGGAAGCACACAACAAATACGACTGACTTGTGTACTAAGTAGTGTACTAAGCACTGAGACAGATGCAACTCCATCAGGGCAGACACAGTTCTGGGTACCAAGTGGGGTTCACCGAGAGAAGAGGGATTTAATCCCCATTTTACAGAGGAGGAAACTGAAGCCCAGAGAAGTGAAATGACTTGCTCAGTGTCGCAAAACAGACCAGAGGCAGAGCTGGGATTCGAACCCAGGTCTCTTGACTCTCAGGCCTGGGTTCTTTCCACTAGGCCACAGTCCTTCTCAATCAATCAATCAATCAATCAATCAATCGTATTTATTGAGCGCTTACTGGGTGTAGACAACTGTACTAAGCGCTTGGGAAGTGCAAGTTGGCAACATATAGAGACGGTCCCTACCCAACAGCGGGCTCACAGTCTAGAAGGGGGAGACAGAGAACAAAACCAAACATATTAACGAAATAAAATAAATAGAATAGATAGGTAGAAGTAAAATAAATAAATAGAGTAATAAATACGTACAAACATATATACATATATACAGGTGCTGTGGGGAAGGGAAGGAGGTGAGGCGGGGGGATGGAGAGGAGGAGGAAGGAGGGGGCTCAGTGTGGGAAGGCCTCCTGGAGGAGGTGAGCTCTCAGTAGGGCCTTGAAGGGAGGAAGAGAGCTAGCTTGGCGGATGTGGGGAGGGAGGGCGAGAAGTGGCGGAGAATCAATCAATCAATCGTATTTATTGAGCGCTTACTGTGTGCAGAGCACTGTAGTAAGCGCTTGGGAAGTCCAAGTTGGCAACATATAGAGACGGTCCCTACCCAACAGAGGGCTCACAGTCTAGAAGGGGGAGACAGAGAACAAAACCAAACATACTAACAAAATAAAATAAATAGAATAGATATGTACAAGTAAAATACATAAATAAATAGAGTAATAAATCTGTACAAACATATATACATATATACAGGTGCTGTGGGGAAGGGAAGGGTCCAGGCAGGGCCGTGGGGTGGAGAACAGGGAGCTCCCTAGGAGCTTGTTTCTACCCCAGCCCTTAGTAGAGTGCCTGACACTTAAATAAGAACTTGCAGCGTGGCTCAGTGGAAAGAGCCCGGGCTTTGGAGTCAGAGGTCATGGGTTCAAATCCCGACTCCACCAACATGTCTGCTGTGTGGTCGTGGGCAAGTCACTTCACTTCTCTGGGCCTCAGTTCCCTCATCTGTCAAATGGGGATGAAGACTGTGAGCCCCACGTGGGACAACCTGATCACCCTGTATCCTCCCCGGCGCTTAGAGCAGTGCTTTGCACATAGTAAGCGCTTAACAATTGCCAATTATTATTATTACTATTACACCCTGTATCCTCCCCAGCGCTTAGAACAGTGCTTTGCACATAGTAAGCGCTTAACAAATGCCAATTATTATTATTATTATTATTATAAGGAAAGACAAAAAAAAAAGCCACTTGCAATGCAACTTCCTTGCTGACCTCCCTGCCTCCTGTCACCTCCTACTCCAGTCCATACTCCACTCTGCTGCACAGATCGTTTTTTTCTACAAAAACGTCCAGGCCATGTTTCCCCCACACCTCAGGAACCTCCAGTGATTGCCCGCTCATCTCCACAACAAACGGAAACTCCTCACCATTTGGCTTTAAAACACTCAGTCACCTCACCCCCTCCTACTCAGTCGGATTTACTGAGTGCTTACTGTATGCAGAGCTCTGTACTAAGCGCTTGGGAGAGTACAATATAATAGACACATTCCCTGCCCATAACGAGTTTACACACCTGGCTACTCTTCTTCTAAAAACCAGCCCACACTTAGCTACTCTAATGCCAACCTTCTCACTGTACCTCATTCTTGTCTATCTCATTCATTCATTCAATCGTATTTATTGAGCGCTTACTGTGTGCAGAGCACTGTACTAAGCGCTTGGGAGAGTACAATATAACAATAAACATTCCCTGCCCATAACGAGCTTACACACCTCGCTGTTCTCCTTCTAAAAACCAGCCCACACTTAGCTCCCCTAATGCCAACCTTCTCACTGTACTTCATTCTTGTCTATCTCATTCATTCATTCAATCGTATTTATTGAGCGCTTACTGTGTGCAGAGCACTGTACTAAGCGCTTGTGAGAGTACAATATAACAATAAACAGATACATTCCCTGCCCATAACGAGCTTACACACCTGGCTACTCTCCTAAAAACCAGCCCACACTTGGCTCCTCTAATGCCAACCATCACACTGTACCTCATTCTTGTCTATCTCATTCATTCATTCAATCGTATTTATTGAGCGCTGTGTGCAGAGCACTGTACTAAGCGCTTGGGAGAGTACAATATAATAAACAGATACATTCCCTGCCCATAACGAGCTTACACACCTGGCTACTCTCCTTCTAAAAACCAGCCCACACTTAGCTCCTCTAATGCCAACCTTCTCACTGTACCTCATTCTTGTCTATCATTCATTCATTCAATCGTATTTATTGAGCGCTGTGTGCAGAGCACTGTACTAAGCGCTTGGGAGAGTACAATATAACAATAAACAGACACATTCCCTGCCAATAACGAACTTACACACCTGGCTACTCTCCTAAAAACCAGCCCACACTTAGCTCCTCTAATGCCAACCTTCTCACTGTACCTCCTTCTTGTCTATCTCATTCATTCATTCAATCGTATTTATTGAGCGCTGACTGTGTGCAGAGCACTGTACTAAGCGCTTGGGAGAGTACAATATAACAATAAACAGACACATTCCCTGCCCATAATGAGCTTACACACCTGGCTACTCTCCTTCTAAAAACCAGCCCACACTTAGCTCCTCTAATGCCAACCTTCTCATTGTACCTCATTCTTGTCTATCTCATTCATTCATTCAATTGTATTTATTGAGCACTTACTGTGTGCAGAGCACTGTACTAAGCGCTTGGGAGAGGACAATATAATAAACAGACACATTCCCTGCCCACAACGAGCTTACACACCTGGCTACTCTCCTTCTAAAACTAGCCCACACTTAGCTCCTCTAATGCCAACCTTCTCGCTGTACCTCATTCTTGTCTATCTCATTCATTCATTCAATCATATTTATTGAGCACTTACTGTGTGCAGAGCACTGTACTAAGCGCTTGGGAGAGTACAATAGAATAAACAGACACATTCCCTGCCCACAACGAGCTTACACACCTGGCTACTCTCCTAAAAACCAGCCCACACTTAGCTCCTCTACTGCCAACCTTCTCACTGTACCTCATTCTTGTCTATCTCATTCATTCATTCAATCGTATTTATTGAGCGCTTACTGTGGGCAGAGCACTGTACTAAGCGCTTGTTCTCTGTCTCCCCCTTTTCGACTGTGAGCCCACTGTTGGGTAGGGACTGTCTCTATATGTTGCCAACTTGTACTTCCCAAGTGCTTAGTACAGTGCTCTGCACATAGTAAGCGCTCAATAAATACGACTGATGATGATGATGATGATGATTTGCAACATATAGAGACGGTCCCTACCCAACAGCGGGCTCACAGTCTATCTCACTGCCACCGACTTCTTGCCCACGTCCTATCTCTGGCCTGGAACGCCCTCCCTCCTCAAATAATAACGGTGGCATTTAGAAAGCGCTTACTACGTGCACAGCGCTGTTCTAAGCGCTCAAATCCAACAGACAATTACTCTCCTCGACTTCAAAGCCTTATTGGAGGCCCATCCCTCTAGACTGTGACTCATTGTAGGCAGGGAATGTGTCTGTTATTGTACCCTCCAAAGCGCTCAGTATGGTGCTTCGCACACAGGAAGAGCTCAATAAATATGACCGAAAGAATGAATGAATCTCCTCCAAGAGGCCTTTCCCGACTAATCCCTCCTTTTCCTCTTCTCCCACTCCCTTGACTTGTTCCCTTTATTCATCCCCCTTCCCGGCCCCACAGCACTCGATCAATATGATGATGATGGTATTTGTTAAGCGCTTCCCATGGACCACGCGCTGTTCTAAGCATTGCCGCAAATGCGATGTTAGTATGTTTGGTTTTGTTCTCCGTCTCCCCCTTTTAGACTGTGAGCCCACTGTTGGGTAGGGACCGTCTCTATATGTTGCCAATTTGTACTTCCCAAGCGCTTAGTACAGTGCTCTGCACACACTAAGCGCTCAATAAATACGATTGATGATGATGAAATGCAAGGTAATCGAATTGTCCCACGTGAGGCTCATAAAAGATTGTGATCTTTCATCCTCATTTGACAGATGAGGGAACTGAGGCCCAGAGAATAATAATAACAGTACTAATGATGGCATTTATTAAGCGCTTACTATGTGCAAAGCACTGTTCTAAGCGCTGGGGAGGTTACAAGGTGATCAGGTTGTCCCACGCGGGGGCTCACAGTCTTCATCCCCATTTTACAGATGAGGGAACTGAGGCCCAGAGAAGAAGCGACCTGCCCAAAATCACACAGCTGGCAATTGGCGGAGCCGGGATTTGAACCCACGACCTCGGACTCCAAAGCCCGGGCTCTTTCCACTGAGCCATGCTGCTTCTGTAAGCATGGGTCCCACGTGGGGCTTACAGTATTAATCCCCACTTTACAGATGAGATAACCGAGGCACAGAGAAGTTAAGTGACTTGCCCAAAGTCACACAGCTGACAAATGGTGGAGCCAGAATTAGAACCCACGACCTGTGACTCTCAAGCCCGGGCTCTTTCCACTAAGCCAAGCTGCTTTGTTAATGTCTGTCCCCCCACTCTAGATTGTAAACTCGTTGTGGGCAGGGGGTGTGTCAGTTTACTGTTATATTGCAAGCTTCCAAGCGCTTAATACAGTGCTCTGCACACAATAAGCGCCCAATAAATAGGATCGATTGACTGACTGACTTCGCTTAGTGGAAAGAGCCCGGGCTTGGGAGTCAGAGGTCGTGGGTTCTAATCCCGGCTCTGCCTCTTGTCAGCTGTGTGACTTTGGACAAGTCATTTAACGTCTCTGTGCCTCAGTTACCTCACCTGTAAAATGGGGATTAAGACTGTGTGCCCCACGTAGGGCAACCTGATTATCATGTATCTCCCCCAGCATATAGAACAGTGCTTGGTACATAATAATAATATAATAATGATGGCATTTCTTAAGTGCTTACTATGTGCAAAGCACTGTTCTAAGAGCTGGGGGGGAGGAATACAAGGTGATCATGTTGTCCTACGTGGGGCTCACAGTCTTAGTCCCCATTTTACAGATGAGTTAACTGAGGTTCAGAGAAGTTAAGTGAGCTGCCCAAGGTCACACAGCAGACATGTGGCAGGGCCGGAATTGGAACCCATGACCTCTGACTCCAAAGCCCATGCTCTTTTCACTGAGCCACACTGCTTGCTTAACAAATACCATTATTATTATTATTATTAATGAATATCTTCCTCCCTTCAAAGCCCTATGGAGAAGCAGCGTGGCTCAGTGGAAAGAGCGTGGGCTTTGGAGTCAGAGGTCGTGGGTTCAAATCCCGGCTCCGCCAGTTGTCAGCTGTGTGGCTTTGGGCAAGTCACCTCACTTCTCTGGGCCTCAGTTCCCTCATCTGTAAAATGGGGATTAAGACATGGGACAACCTGATCACTCTGTAACCTCCCCAACGCTTAGAACAGTGCTTTGCACATAGTAAGCGCTTAATAAATGCCATTATTATTTATTATTACTGAGAGCTCACCTCCTCCAGGAGGCCTTCCCAGACTGAGCCCCCTCCTTCCTCTCCCCCTCCCCCCATCCCCCCGCCTTACCTCCTTCCCCTCCCCACAGCACCTGTATATCTGTACATATGTTTGTTTGTATGTATTTATTACTCTTTTATTTGTACATATTTACTATTCTATTTATTTTAATATGTTTTGTTTTGTTGTCTCTTTCCCCCTTCTAGACTGCGAGCCCGCTGTTGGGTAGGGACCGTCTCTCTACGTTGCCGACTTGTCCTTCCCAAGCGCTTAGTCCAGTGCTCTGCACACAGTAAGCGCTCAATAAATACGATTGAATGAATGAATGACTGACTGAAGGAGGCCCCGCTTCGGTGCCCGTCACCGCCAGGGGGCAGCACGTCCCCTGGTCCGCGGCCCCGCAGTCCCGCCCGCTGCCGGTAGGGGCCGCTCCCCCTGGTCCGCGGCCCCGCAGTCCCGCCCGCTGCCGGTAGGGGCCGCTCTCGCGTCCCGTCGCGCGCCCTGGGCCGCGGCCTGGTTCAGCGTAGCCGAGCCGGGTCTCCCCCATCCCGTCCGAATGGACGCCCAAAAGACGTCCAAAAGACAGCCAAAAGACGTCCAAAAGACAGCCAAAAGACGCGTCAGGCCTCGAGCCTCGGAGGGGCGTCCCTTCCCGGCCCGGATGGCAGCCTGCCCTCCCTTCCCAGCCCGGATCCTCCGGCCCGCCCGGTCCTCACCGCTTCATGGTTTCCCAGGCCTCGGTGGGGTGGGCCAAGCCAAGGACTACAACTCCCACAATGCTGCGCGGCAAAGCCCGAGCGGGAGGGGGGCCGCCGCGGGGCACGTCGGGAGTTGTAGTCATTCGTTCCATCGTATTTCAATCAATCAATCAATCAATCAATCGTATTTATTGAGCGCTTACTATGTGCAGAGCACTGTACTAAGCGCTTGGGAAGTACAGATTGGCATCACATAGAGACAGTCCCTACCCAACAGTGGGCTCACAGTCTAAAAGGGGGAGACAGAGAACAGAACCAAACATACCAACAAAATAAAATAAGTAGGATAGAAATGTACAAGTAAAATAAATAAATAAATAAATAAATAAATAGAGTAATAAATATGTACAACCATATATACATATATACAGGTGCTGTGGGGAAGGGAAGGAGGTAAGACGGGGGGATGGAGAGGGGGACGAGGGGGAGAGGAAAGAAGGGGCTCAGTCTGGGAAGGCCTCCTGGAGGAGGTGAGCAGGGCCTTGAAGGGAGGAAGAGAGCTAGCTTGGCGGATGGGCAGAGGGAGGGCACTCCAGGCCATGGGGAGGACGTGGGCCGGGGGTCGATGGCGGGACAGGCGAGAGCGAGGTACAGTGAGGAGATTGGTGGTGGAGGAGCGGAGGGTGCGGGCTGGGCAGTAGAAGGAGAGAAGGGAGGTGAGGTAGGAGGGGGCGAGGTGATGGAGAGCCCTGAAGCCCAGGGTGAGGAGTTTCTGCTTGATGCGCAGATTGATCGGTAGCCATTGGAGGTTTTTGAGGAGGGGAGTAATATGTCCAGAGCGTTTCTGGACAAAGATAATCCGGGCAGCAGCATGAAGTATGGATGGAAGTGGAGAGAGACACGAGGATGGGAGATCAGAGAGAAGGCTGGTGCAGTAGTCCAGACGGGATAGGATGAGAGCTTGAATTAGCAGGGTAGCGGTTTGGATGGAGAGGAAAGGGCGGATCTTGGCAATGTTGCGGAGCTGAGACCGGCAGGTTTTGGTGACGGCTTGGATGTGAGGGGTGAATGAGAGAGCGGAGTCGAGGATGACACCAAGGTTGCGGGCTTGTGAGACGGGAAGGATGGTAGTGCCGTCAACAGAGATGGGAAAGTCAGGGAGAGGACAAGGTTTGGGAGGGAAGACAAGGAGCTCAGTCTTCGACATGTTGAGCTTTAGGTGGCGGGCGGACATCCAGATGGAGATGTCCTGAAGGCAGGAGGAGATGCGAGCCTGGAGGGAGGGGGAGAGAGCAGGGGCAGAGATGGAGATCTGGGTGTCATCAGCGTAGAGATGATAGTTGAAGCCGTGGGAGCGAATGAGGTCACCAAGGGAGTGAGTGTAGATTGAGAACAGAAGGGGACCATTCATTCAATCGTATTTATTGAGCACTTACTGTGTGCAGAGCACTGGACTCAGCGCTTGGGAAGAACAAGTCGGCAACATATAGAGACCCACCAATGGGCTCACAGTCTAGAAGGGGGAGACAGGCAACAAAACAAAACATGTGGACAGGTGTCATTCATTCATTCGTTCGTATTTATTGAGCACTTACTGTGTGCAGAGCACTGGACTCAGCGCTTGTGGACAGGTGTCATTCATTCATTCATTCAATCATTCATTCAATCGTCTTCATTGAGCACTTACTGTGTGCAGAGCACTGGACTCAGCGCTTGGGAAGTACAAGTCGGCAACATAGAGAGACCCACCAACGGGCTCACAGTCTAGAAGGGGGAGACAGGCAACAAAACAAAACATGTGGACAGGTGTCATTCATTCATTCATTCAATCGTATTTATTGAGCGCTTACTGTGTGCAGAGCACTGGACTCGGCGCTTGGGAAGTACAAGTCGGCAACATATAGAGACCCAACAACAGGCTCACAGTCTAGAAGGGGGAGACAGGCAACAAAACAAAACATCATCATCATCATCATCAATCCTATTTATTGAGCGCTTACTGTGTGCAGAGCACTGTACTAAGCGCTTGAGAAGTACAAATTGGCAACATATAGAGACAGTCCCTACCCAACAGTGGGCTCACAGTCTAAAAGGGGGAGAGGTAGCTTTTTAGCAGTCTTTGCTGCCACCATAATCAGTACCATAACTGATTATGACCCCAGAGCCAGAAGTCTGTTGGAGTACTGATAGCTAGTTATTCTGTAGGTGAGGGGGATCAATAAGAATAATAATAATAATAAGCGCATTTATTAAGCGCTTACTATGTGCAAAGCACGGTTCAAAGTGCGCTTCCTAAGTCTCAAGCACTGCACTAAGCACTGGGGTAAATACAAGGTGATCAGTTCAGGCACAGTGCCCGTCCCACGTGGGGTGCACAGTCTTGGCTTAGTGGAAAAAGCACTGGCTTGGGAGTCAGAGGACGTGGGTTCTAATCCTGGATCTGCTACTTGTCTGCTGTGTGAGCTTGGGACAGTCACTTAACTCCTCTGTGCCTCAGGCAGCTCATCTGTTAAACGGGGATTAAGACTGTGAGCCCCATGTGGGACAACCTGATTACCTTGCATTCATTCATTCATTCAATCCTATTTATTGAGCGCTTACTGTGTGCGGAGCACTGTACTAAGCGCTTGGGAAGTACAAATCGGCAACATATAGAGATGGTCCCTACCCAACAATCGGCTCACAGTCTCTAACCCAACACCTAGAACGGTGCCTGGCACATAATAAGCACTTAACAAATACCATAATTATTATTATTCATTCAATCCTATTTATTGAGTGCTTACTGTGTGCGGAGCACTGGACTAAGCGCTTGGGAAGTACAAATCGGCAACATATAGAGATGGTCCCTACCCAACAATGGGCTCACAGTCTCTAACCCAACACCTAGAACGGTGCCTGGCACATAATAAGCACTTAACAAATACCATAATTATTATTATTATTCATTCAATCCTATTTATTGAGCGCTTACTGTGTGCGGAGCACTGTACTAAGCGCTTGGGAAGTACAAATTGGCAACATATACAGATGGTCCCTACCCAACAATGGGCTCACAGTCTCTAACCCAACACCTAGAACAGTGCCTGGAACATAATAAGCACTTAACAAATACTATCATCATCAATCGTATTTATTGAGCGCTTACTTTGTGCAGAGCACTGTACTACGCGCTTGGGAAGTACAAATTGGCAACATATAGAGACAGTCCCTACCCAACAGTGGGTTCACAGTCTAAAATTATTATTATTCATTCAATCATATTTATTTAGCGCTTACCTTGTGCAGAGCACCGCACTAAGCGCTTGGGAAGTATTATTATTATTAACGAAAGGGAGGGAGAACAGGTTTTGAGATCCCATTTTACAGATGCAGAAATGAAGCCGCAGAGAAGTGTCTTTTCCCAGTTCCCCTAGTAGGCAAGCAAAGCCGGGATTAGAAACCAGGTCCCGTGATTCCCAGTTCCAGGCTGTTTCCATTAGGCCACACTGCTTTTTTTTTTTTCTTTAAATGATATTGGTTAAGCACTTACTAGGCGCCAGGCACTGTACTAAGGGCTGGGGTAGCTACGAGCTAATCAGTGGACACAGTCCGTGTCCCGCACGAAGCTCACAGTGTTAATCCCCATTTTACAGATGAGGCAACTGAGGCACAGAGCAGTTAAATGACTTGCCCAAGGTCATATAGTAGGAAAATGGCAGAGCTGGGATTAGAATCCAGGCCTTCTGACTCACAGGGCCGGGCTCTTTCCACTGGGCCACGCCGCTTCTCAGAAATGAATAATGCTGAACTCCTGGCCACCTTAATGTAGACAGAATCCTCCTTATGTCGCCTTGTTCCATTTTCCTAGAAAGCTGTACCAGAAGGTATGTGCGGGGTAAGGGGGAGGAGAGGGAGCAAATTGTTTCATATTCATCTGTTGGAGAGAAGAGTGGGTGAAAAACCAGACTGCAGTCAACTTCCAGTATCCTCAAAACCCCAATCTGGCAAGATTCGAGGAGAAATTACTCATTAGGAGAAGGCAGTTCTTGTAAATAAACAGTACCCATGGGGGACAGGGATTGTGTCTGATCTACTCGTATCGTATCGACCCCAATGTTTAGTACAGTGCTTGGCACATTGTAAGCTCTTAACAAATATCACTGTAATTAATAACAGGTGGCAAGTTAAGGCAATCAAACTTCCAGTATCCTCAAAACCCCAATCTGGCAAGATTCGAGGAGAAATTACTCATTAGGAGAAGGCAGTTCTTGTAAATAAACAGTACCCATGTGGGACAGGGATCGTGTCTGATCTACTCATATCGTATCGACCCCAATGTTTAGTACAGTGCTTGGCACATTGTAAGCTCTTAACAAATATCACTGTAATTGATAACAGGTGGCAAGTTAAGGCAATCAAACTTCCAGTATCCTCAAAACCCCAATCTGGCAAGATTCGAGGAGAAATTACTCATTAGGAGAAGGCAGTTCTTGTAAATAAACAGTACCCATGGGGGACAGGGATCGTGTCTGATCTACTCGTATCGTATCGACCCCAATGTTTAGTACAGTGCTTAGCACATTGTAAGCTCTTAACAAATATCACTGTAATTAATAACAGGTGGCAAGTTAAGGCGATCAAACTTCCAGTATCCTCAAAACCCCAATCTGGCAAGATTCGAGGAGAAATTACTCATTAGGAGAAGGTAGTTCTTGTAAATAAACAGTACCCATGGGAGACAGGGATTGTGTCTGATCTACTTATATCGTATCGACCCCAATGTTTAGTACAGTGCTTGGCACACTGTAAGCTCTTAACAAATATCACTGTAATTGATAACAGGTGGCAAGTTAAGGCAATCAAACTTCCAGTAGCCTCAAAACCCCAATCTGGCCAGATTCGAGGAGAAATTACTCAGTAGGAGAAGGTAGTTCTTGTAAATAAACAGTACACATGTGGGACAGGGATTGTGTCTGATCTACTTATATCGTATCGACCCCAATGTTTAGTACAGTGCTTGGCACATTGTAAGCTCTTAACAAATATCACTGTAATTGATAACAGGTGGCAAGTTAAGGCAATCAAACATGAATTTCTGAAGTGTTTGGGAAGAGCAGCAAGGCAATACATATCTATTCTATTTATTTTATTTTGTTAATATGTTTTGTTCTCCGTCTCCCCCTTCTAGACTGTGAGACCACTGTTGGGCAGGGACCATCTCTATATGTTGCCAACTTGTACTTCCCAAGCGCTTAGTACAGTGCTCTGTGCACAGTAAGCGCTCAATAAATACGACTGATTGATTCATTCATTCATTCAATCGTATTTATTGAGCGATCACAGGCGTGGGAGTCAGAGGACCCAAGTCCTAATCCTGGCTCTGCCACTTGTCTGCTCTTTGATCTTGGGCAAGTCACTAAACTTCCCTAGGCCTCAGTTCTCTTATCTGTAAAATGAGGATTCAATACCTCTTCTCCCTCCTACTTAGAGTGCCAGGCCCAGGTGGGACCTGATGATCATATATTTATCCCAGCTCTCAGTTCCATGTTTGTCCTACAAGTAAGCACTTAAATACCGCAATTATATTATTATTATTATTATCAAGTCCAAAAAAGAGGCAGAAAGAAGGATAAGAACAACACCAACGCTACAAACCTGGAAGACGAGGCCACAGAGAAACTAAAATGTTTTTCTATCCTATTCTGCAAGTCAGTATCCTCTTCCACCGTTTGAAATATAGGGGTGTGGAGTGGAGGAGGATTGAGAGGAGAAGGTTCAGAGAATGGCAATCAATCGATGGTATTTATTGGGTGCTTATTCTGCGCAGAGCACAAGGAGAAGAATCAGCTAATGTAAAGAATGCCACTCGCTCTCCTAGAGTGAAGACATGCTAGCAAAATTCACACCTTCCTAAGCGCTTAGTACAGTGCTCTGCACACAGTAAGCGCTCAATAAATACTATTGATGATGATGATCCACTGCTTCTCTCTCTCCTCTTCCCCAGTCAACTCATTCCTCCAGGGGCTCGGTTGAGCTTCAAGAACCAGGACGGCTTAGAGACCTGTACCCTTCTCATCGACGTGATTTTTAATATCAGTTTTTCTTGAGCCACTCGTCCCCTTAAGCCTACTTTCTCTTCTCCTTTACCTCTCAATCCGCAAAAGTTATTAACTGTATTCAACATCCATTTTCTATTATGGTTAATAGTTAAGCTTCCAATCCACAAGCAAACGCTACGGCATTGAGTGCTCAGCCAGTATTGAAATAACAGAACACTCCATACCTGAAAATATCAGAAGTGGCCTCAGCTTTCCTCTGAAAAGTCAACCGAAGCCAACAAAGGAATTAGGAATTCCCTGAAGTGCCTCCATTTGATATCTTTTGATGTCTGCTTGAAATCCTCTTGCCTGATAAAACACTGCGTCTCTGAGCAGTTTAAGAAGAAAAATGACAGCACGCGAGTGTGACTTCGACATCTAGTCTGCTCACCATGTGAACAAAATCACTTTAATTCCCTATTTCAAAAAAAATGGTAATTTCCTCTTCTGACTCGACAGCATCCATGTGGAGAAGTCAGGTTCAACAAGCCCCACCACGGGAACTCCCAGGGATTAGACTGCAGTGCCCAGATTCTGTCTATGGATTTATTTTTATGTCACTTATCCCTTTTGAGTTCTATCTCATTTCCAATTCTGTGGGCATAATCACAGACTATATTGATCACAGATTCCCTTTAAATCCTTTCTTCTCCAGAACCATTTCACCTGACCAGTCAATCAATGGTATTTATAGAGTGTAGGGCACCATACTTAGCACTTGGGAGAGTACATTTCGGTGAATCATTTTTAATGCCAACCCTGCCACCGCTAGAACCAGAGGGAACAGCTGATGAACAATTCATTTTTAACACATTTCCTTCACTCGCCTGTCCCGCCATCGACCCCCAGCCCACGTCCTTCCCCTGGCCTGCAATGACCTCCTTCCACACATCCGCCAAGCTAGCTCTCTTCCTCCTTTTAAAGCCCTACGGAGAGCTCACCTCCTCCAGGAGGCCTTCCCAGACTGAGCCCCCTTTATCCTCTTCTCCTCCCCACCCCCCTTGCCCTACCTCCTTCCCCTCCCCACAGCACTTGTATATATTTGTACAGATTTATTACTCTATTTTCCATATTTACTCTTCTATTTATTTTGTTAATGATGTGCATACAGCTTTAATTCTACTTGTTCTGACAATTTTGACACTTGTCTACATGTTTTGTTTTGTTGTCTGTCTTCCCTTTCTAGACTGCAAGCCCGTTGTTGGGTGGGGACCGTCTCTATATGTTGCCGACTTGTACTTCCCAAGCACACGGTAAGCGCTCGATAAATACGATGGAACGAATGAATAATTGTTTCCTCAGTTCACCACCTTCTTTCCTAACAGTCTCAATTCCTCCACACACAATTAAATAATCGATCACTCAATGGCATTTACTAAGCACTTACTGTGCAGTTAGCACTGCACTAGGTGCTTGGGAGAGAATGGATATGTTCCTTGCCCGCAAGAAGCTCACAGTTTACAGAAAGATATTTAAAAAATTACTGATAGGGGAATGGGAAAGGGTAAAGATGTATATATAAGCACCGTGGGCCAAGGGGTGGGGTGCTGTAAGGTGACACCAAAAGGGGGGCAAATAGAGGAAATGAGGGCCTAGTTAGGGAAGATCTGTTGGAGGAGATATGATTATAGCAGGGCTTTACGAAGGTGGGGAGGATGTGAACAAGAGGTTAGTGGTGGGTAGAGAGTAGGTTGGCTCTACTCCCATACAGAGCTTATCATCCCCCTCGCTTATTTGCTCTCCCCAGTCCAGTCATTCTATCTGGAGTAATCCTTCAGCATGGCTCAGTGGAAAGAGCACAGGCTCTGGAGTCACAGGTCATGGGTTCAAATCCCAGCTCCGCCAATTGTCAGCTGTGTGACTTTGGGCAAGTCACTTAACTTCTCTGTGCCTCAGTGACCTCATCTGGAAAATGGGGATTAAGACTGTGAGCCCCCCGTGGGACAACCTGATCACCTTGTAACCTCCTCAGCGCTTAGAATAGTGCTTTGCACATAGTAAGCCTAAATAAATGCCATCATTTTTTTCCCCTCTCCCACCTCCTTTCTCTTAAACCATCGCCTACCCTCCCTCCAACCTCTAAGGCTCACCTCCTCCCCCTTGCCTTCCTCCGCAAGTCCCACAAAATCCCAGGTATTTCCGTCGCTCCAGAAACACCCCCACGCCCACAATCACAGGCATCCTCAAACGGCTGCACTTACGTGCTTGGATTCACTCTCGCTTTATCATCATCATCATCATCAATCGTATTTATTGAGCGCTTACTGTGTGCAGAGCCCTGTACTAAGCGCTTGGGAAGTACAAGTTGGCAACATATAGAGACAGTCCCTACCCAACAGTGGGCTCACAACCTAGCTCTGCCCCAGGTGGGGCAAGAAATCTGGATTCAATCAATCAATCGTATTTATTGAGCGCTTCCTGTGTGCAGAGCACTGTGCTAAGCGCTTGGGAAGTACAAGTTGGCAACATATAGAGACAGTCCCTACCCAGCAGTGGGCTCACAGTCTAAAAGGGGGAGACAGAGAACAAAACCAAACATACTAACAAAGTAAAATAAATAGAATAAGTAAAATAAATAGAATAAGTAAAATTAATAGATTAAGTAAAATAAATACTTCTGGGTCCCAAATTCCCAATTGAGCAGAAAGCTCCTTGAGGGCAGGAATTGTGTCCTCCTTTCTTTAATCGGTCACAGCCCTTGGTTCAGTGGGCAGGAAGGAGTCCCTGAGCAGCAGTGACCAACTTTCAGGCTCGGCGGGTAGTGGTCGTGAGCATGAGTACAGTTATTGGCTCTAATAACTCTCTATGGCTCTATGTTGCCAATTTGTACTTCCCAAGCGCTTAGTACAGTGCTCTGCACATAGTAAGCGCTCAATAAATACGATTGATGATGATGATGATGATAATAGGGAGCCGCAGACTTCACAGACATTCAGCCATTATCTTTATGGTATTTGTTAAGCGCTATGTGCTAGGCACTGTACTAAACACCAGGGTAGAGTCAAGATAAGCAGGTTGGACACAGTCCACGTCCCACATGGGACTCGGTGTTAATCCCCATTTTAGAGATGAGGTAACTGAGGCACAGAGAAGTTGCGATTCGCCCAAGGTGACACATCAGACAAGTGAGAAGCAGTATGGGAGGCAGGTGGACCTGGGTTCTAATTCCGCCTCCACACTTATCTGATGTGTGGCCCTGGGCAAGTCACTTGACTTCTCTGCCTCAGTTACCTCATCTGTAGAATAGGGATTACATGGGAGAGTCCCCTGTAAAACATAGACTGTATCCAACCTGATTAGCTTGTATTTATCCTTAGATCATCATCATCAATCGTATTTATTGAGCGCTTACTGTGTGCAGAGCACTGAACTAAGTGCTTGGGAAGTAGATACCAGCTACAACAGCTTAAATAGCTGTTGGAGAAGCGAGAAGCAGCGTGGCTCAGCGGAAAGAGCCCGGGCTTTGGAGTCAGAGGTCATGGGTTCGAATTCCGGCTCTGCCACTTGTCAGCTGTGTGACTTTGGGCAAATCACTTAACTTCTCTGGGCCTCAGTTACCTCACCTGTAAAAAGGGAATTAAGACTGTGAGCCCCGGTGGGACAACTTGATGACCTTGTAACCTCCCCAGTGCTTAGAACAGTGCTTTGCACATAGTAAGCACTTAATAAATGCCATTATTATTATTATTATTAAATACAGTGCTTAGAACTGTGCCTGACACATAGTGCTTAACAAACACCAATACAAAATAGAGGCAGAGCAGGGATTAGAATTTAGGCCCTTTTGACTCCCAGGGCTGCGATCTATCCACTAAACCAAGCCGCTTCTCCCCATGAAACAAGCACCTCATACGTAATCCTGAGCAGTGTGGCTCAGTGGAAAAGAGCACGGACTTTGGAGTCAGAGGTCGTGGGTTCAAATCCCGGCTCTGCCAATTGTCAGCTGTGTGACTTTTGGCGAGTCACTTAACTTCTCTGTGCCTCAGTTACCTCATCGGTAAAATGGGGATCAAGACTGTGAGCCCCCAGTGGGACAACCAATCACCCTGTAACCTCCCCAGTGCTTAGAACAGTGCTTTGCACATAGTAAGTGCTGAATAAATGCCATCATTAGAAACCAGCAGACTGCATGGCCACACATGCACACCCCCACACCCTGCCCCACTCCAGGGTCTGGAACATCAAAGAACACCTAGGTTTAGAGAAGCAGTGGGGAGCTAGTGGAAAGAACTTGGGTTCTAATCCCAGCCCCACCATTTACCCGCTCCGTGATCTTGGGCAAATTATTTACCTTCTCTGTGGTTCAGTTCCCTCATCTGTAGTAACGGGAATAAGAGATTTGTTCTTCCTTCCCCTTAGGCAGTGAGCCTGATCCAATCTGTTCATATTGTACTTTCCTCGGCACTTACTACAGTGCTTGGCACATAATTCTTTAAGTACCATTTATGTTATTATTATTATCGAATGGTCTGAGGCCTTTCTCCTGAGGGGATTTTCATTTTACAGTTGGCTCTTGAGGGGGCACAACCTCGGGACTTTCACGTCCCCCTCTCCATCCCCCCATCTTACCTCCCTCCCTTCCCCACAGCACCTGTATATATGTATATATGTTTGTACATATTTTTTTTACTCTATTTAATTTATGTGTACATATCTATTCATTTTATTTTGTTAGTATGTTTGGTTTTGTTCTCTGTCTCCCCCTTTTAGACTGTGAGCCCACTGCTGGGTAGGGACTGTCTCTATATGTTGCCGATTTGTACTTCCCAAGCGCTTCGTACAGTGCTCTGCACATAGTAAGCGCTCGATAAATACGATTGATGATGATGATGATGATGAGCATCTCTGGGAGACGGCCAGCCTTCTGCTTTCTGGGGATGCCCCGTCCTTCAGATACTGCTTCTTCTGGCCCTAGGCCTTCCTCCCTGGACTGCAGCATGGCAGGCCTCTGAGCATGGCGATCTTTCAGAGGTTGGTGGGTGCACTAGGTTGAGTGGCAAAGGCAAACGCCAATTGTTTGTTGAGGGTCCTGAGTCACAGTGCAGTCGGTTTCTTATTCATTCATTCATTCAATCGTATTTATTGAGCGCTTACTGTGTGCACAGCACTGCACTAAGCGCTTGGGAAGTACAAATCGGCAACATATAAAGATGGTCCCTACCCAACAACGGGCTCACAGTCTAGAAACTCCAGGTGGGAGGCCTAAATGCACACACATACACACATGCATGCACATAGGCCCCACCCCCAAGTCACAGACCGGGCCAAGGGGGCACCTCCCCATTTCGGCTATAGTGACAGGAAAGGAGCGATCCTCAGTGCCCACGCCGAACCTCCTCGATCACATCTCACCAACTCACACGAATTCAGCGTGGAAAAATCCTCAACTCTTTTATTGTTTTAAAAAGCCCCCCCCAATCTAGATAATTGCTGGTGTGATTATTTCTCCCTCCCGCCCATCCCCGAGGAGTTTTTACACAGCGGATGTAAAGCGGGTGATCTACGGACTCTCTCGCGCGGCTCAATCAAACGTGATCCGGAAACTGCGTTCCTGCTCCTTGCGGCGGCTCTCACACACCTTGGTCACCTCCTCGACTTTCCTCTGCAGCAGGGCTAGGGAGACACAAACGCCAGCAGGTCAGTAGGTGGACCACGTGCCCCGAGATGGCATCAATTAGCACACTCCCTGGCACATTTCAGCCTTCAAACCTGTTTCCATCACTCTGTGCTACCAGTGGGCTTATTACTGCTCTCTAATAACACCACCACTCCACCACTCTCCCTCCAGCAGACGCTTTTTTAATGGCATTTGTTGAACACTGTGTGCCAGATACTGCACTAAACACTGGGGTTGATAATAATAATAATAATAATGATGACGATGGTATCTGTTAAGTGCTTACTATGTGTGAACACTGTTCTAAGCGCTGAGGGCGATGATAGGTGATCAGGTTGTACCACGTGGGGCTCACAGTCTACACCGCTTACCCATCTCTGTTCTGTTTTTCTGAGAAGGAGCGTGGCTCAGTGGAAAGAGCACGGGCTTGGGAGTCAGAGGTCAGGGGTTCAAATCCCAGCGCCGCCACTTGTCAGCTGTGTGACTTTGGGCAAGTCACTTCACTTCTCTGTGCCTCAGTTACCTCATCTGTAAAATGGGGATTAAGACTGGGAGCCCCAAGTGGGACAACCTGATCACCTTATAACCTCCCCAGTGCTTAGAACAGTGCTTTGCACATAGTAAGCGCTCAATAAATGCCATTATTATTATTATTATTATTAATCTCCATTTTACAGATGAAGTAACTGAGGCACAGAGAAGTGAAGTGACTTGTCCAAAGTCACACAGCTGATAAGGGGCAGAGCCGGAATTAGAACCCATGACCTCTGACTCCCAAGCCCTGGATCTTTCCATTGAGCCACGCTGATACAACACTGTGTTGATACACAGTCCCTGTCCTACATGAAGCTCAGTCTTAAGCCCCATTTTACAGATAAGGTAACAGGCTCAGAGAAGTTGCCCAAGGTTGCACAGCAGACAAGGGGCTAACCCGGGTTTGAACCCAGGTCCTTCTGACGCCCAGGGCCACGCTCTATCCGCTAGACCACGCCGCTTCTCACTCTTTCGAGGTCCAAGGAGACCAGAGAGACCCTCCTTTTCTTCCAGATAAAATCGGTGCTTCCTGATTATGCAGGGTTTATCCAGGAAGATACCTGCAGCTCTGCTGACACTCTCCAATCCAACCCCCAGATGCTTTCTTATTCTGGGAGTCTAAAGCGCTGCACTGTAGAGTTTCTCTTCAGAAGGAGTGGGTTTGGGGGTGTGCTTTTTAAATATAAGGACAAACAACACTTGTAACACTGAAGTCAAAGGAAACCCAAGCCAGCACCAGTAACGGAACTTCACCTTTTGGAGTCTGCTCTCTTCACACTGAATTCCCAGTTCTACCGTACTATTAGCATAATCCTTTTCATTTAAGTTCTTGCTTTTCTCATTTTGAAGGTAAAATCTACACCAACTACTTTGTGGCCCACTGCTCCATTCCCAAGGTAAGAACGAATGGCTTGATTCCCTCCTCCCCACCATGAATCTTTACAAGCCCCTACAGTCCTCTCCTTTAGAAATGGGGAAGCTTTCTCCGGCGTAGGGGCTGGGAGGCATTTTCAAACAGTAAATTAGTTGGTCCAAAGAATTATTTATAGCTTAAGTTAGCCTCACGGCAGAGAAGGATCACTGTTTGAAGTTTAAAGAACTTGATTCTCCCCCCGCCCCCCCCGCCAAGACATGATTAAAAATTCTCCTTCCTTCATGCTCTACATCAAAAAGTGTCAGGAGGTATTTTCTTCAATTTTCCTCAGAATATCACCAGATGTGCTCTTCAGCATTCCAATGGGTCCGAGCAAGAAACTCTGAATAGGGGAGGAAGTTGAGGGGACCTTCTAAGGAAATTTCAGGGATTGTGCCTACTAACTTCATTGTTCTTTCCCAAGCACTCAGTACAGTGCTCTGCACAGAGAAAGTGCTCAATAAATACCACTGATTGATGGGGTGATCAGAGTGGAAAGGGAGGGATTCAAAGAGGAGGACAGGGTCAAGGTCAAGGACAGCAGAGAGACGGAAGGACAGAACCCATTTGATTTAACAGGAGTTTATTAGAGATCTTGGGGAAAAATGGACTCAGAGTGAAGGAGGCAAAAATCCTGATTGCTCAGTTGGTGGAGAGGCAGAGGAGCCCATGGGGGTAAACCGTCCATTCAATGGTTTTGGTCAGGAACAGGGAAATGAGCCACAACTGTAGCCAAGCAGTGGGCTTGAGAGATGTTTTTATTTTTTTCATGTGGGGGAGATTAAGGCGATTGGCTTGAAGATAGAGGGAAGGAGTCAGAGAGGACAGAAAGGTTGAAGATTGCGACAAGAGAGGCACGGAGGGGAGGAGCAATTTTATGAGGAGATTAAGTCCACTGCTCAGGGAAAGAGAAGGGTGACATTTTAAGAGCAGTTATCATCCCCATAGGCAACAGCCTAACACAAAGCAGAGCTTTCCTACCCACTCCATGGCCCCACACAAGAGAAGGCTTACCATAAAAATACATCTGCTGATTCTAGAAAGAGCCACTAGAAACTCTTGACAAACCCTCTGACAAATTCTGAAACTACGTAGAGAAGGAGAGGTGGAGGTTGGACTCCACAGAGATCCTACCACAAGAACAGGGTCTGTAAGAGAACAAGACCCCCTAACCAAAAAAATAAAATAAAATAAGACTGTTAGAAAAGAGGGGACAGAGAGGAAATGCTGTAGTCATTCTGAGATTCATTCTCACCTTTGAGCAAATCACAATCTCATAGCATAGAAGTACTATTTATTGAGCCCTTACTGTGAGTGGAGCAAATGGACTAAGCCAAGGGGAAGTGTAGAGGTGGTAATTGGACATAGTCCCTATCCCTCATGGAGCTCACAATCTAAGGGATATTTTGATTCTCCAGCAAACAGGGATAACACTTGTCAACAGCAGTAGGATTCCTGGGTGAGAAGAAACTAAGTGCGGTTGCTCATATTTAAACATCTCTTAAAACAATAGGGAAATGGCCTTGGGGAAAATCCATGACTTTCCTACTCGATCGGTATCCTTTTATTTGGGGGTGATTTTAATCCTGTTACATATAATGCCCCTGGGAGGAGAGAGAGAAGCTCTCAGATGAGGGCGTACAGATAAGCATGAAATGCACATGAACAGGATTAACGAGAAAAGCACTTTTACAGGTGTACCGAGGGCATTTTCTTCCATATCTGGATTTACATTTAGAAGGCAACTTTCAGAAGTGAGGCTGGCTGTTCAATACCACCTACTCTCAGAGCTAAGAAGTTACTGAGCTCTCTGATCTTCATCTCCTAATCTGCTATTGAATTACACAGGTTCTTTGGGATCAAGTCAATGGGGTGACAAAAGAGCACGAGGCAGTACAGGCCTGGGAAATGTGATGGGCTCAGAAACAGAACAGAGGAGAGGCCAAGCCAAACAGGACCTTATTTCCCTGCTAAACCCACGGATCCCTGAAGGAAACCTGCAAATTTAACTTTCTAGAATATTGATTAATGGCTGTGCTGCTGCAATCCTCTACAAATCAACAGCATTTTCCTTTTCCATTATACCCAGAAACTCAGGGTTGATCTGAGTTCTAATTCATTCATTCATTCAATCGTATTAATTGAGTGTTTACTGTGTGCAGAGCACTGTACTAAGCACTTGGGGAGTACAAGTTGGCAGCATATAGAGACATTCCAATCCCGGCTCTGTCATTTGCTGCTTTGGGCAAATCACTTAACTTCCCTGTGCCTGTTTCCTCATCTGCACAATAAGGACTAAATACCTGTCCTCCCTCCCCCTTAGACGGTGAACCCGCACGTGGGTCAGGGACTATGTCTGACCTGATTATCTTGTATGTCAAGTACAGTGCTTGGCTCATGGTAAGTGCTTAACACACAGTAAACCAGATATTATAATGACTGGACAAGGAAGTACCAAGTCTTGAACAATTCATCAGAGCCTAAGAGTTGAGAACAGGGTATTTTACTAGCTCTCAAAAGGTACATTACAGCAACTCTCACTTCCAGCCCAGCTGAAGGTTTGGAAAAAAACAAAGCCTCTCCAATCTGGACAAAAGAGCTTGATTTGGCATTGTTCCTTCTCATTAAAAAGCACCTCTACCACAGAGGAAGCAGTGGGATTTAAATCAAAAGTAATGCTCCTATGAAAAGGCTCTCCAAAGAGGGGCTGAGCTAGTCAGAGAAGCAGCATGGCCTAGTGGATAAGGCCCGGGCCTGAGAGTCAGAAAGACCTAGGTTCTAATCCCGGTTTCACCACTTGTCTGCTGTGTGACCTTGGGCAAGTCACTAAACTTCTCTGTGCCTCTTCTAGACTGTAAGCCCACTGTTGGGTAGGGACTGTCTCTATATGTTGCCAACCTGTACTTCCCAAGCGCTTAGTACAGTGCTCTGCCCACAGTAAGCGCTCAATAAATACGACTGATTGATTGCCTCAGTTGTTAAGACTGTGAATGCTATGTGGGACAGGGACTGTGTCCACCTTTTATCTACTGCAGAGCTTAGGACAGTGCTAGGCACATAGTAAGCGCTTGACAAATACCACAATTATGATTAGTATAGATGATATCCAAGTCTTGACCAATATCATCAGAGAGTAGGAGGTGGGATGTGAGGAGTGGGCCTGGATAAAGAAGGGACGATAAATCTTGGAGCCGGATCCGATCGGGGCGGCAGAAGAGCAGCAGGCACTGCGAGCCATTTCTGCCTTCTGTTTGCATTTCTTCTTCCATCTCCACGGCCCTCCGCTCCCCTGACCCTGGAAAGGAGGGATCCTGATCCCCTGCCATTAGTTTCCTTCTTAATACGAAGTAGAGTGAGCTGTTTCACAGGCAAAGCCTCCCGTTTTGTTATTCTAGGCCATTCCTCTCTTTCACGATTTACAAGTGGCACTCTCACATCCGATTTCCTCTGGCTTCACATATTTTGTATCGACTGGAGAGCAAAGGCATGCTGTTCCACGGCCAAAGACGCATCTCTAGTCTAACCACACACCTTGCAATAAGCCCTGTTGGCTTCATGGGGATCGGGCAAAGAGAGTGGAAGGCTCAGTTCGAGTCTTCATCGATACTGTGAGACGATCTCAAGTGCACCCTCCACTTATGGTAGGAACTTGGGAATATGGTGTGGTTGAGACTGGGCGTCTATCATTGTGAGCCCACTGTTGGGTAGGGACTGTCTCTATATGTTGCCAACTTGTACTTCCCACGTGCTTAGTACAGTGCTCTGCACACAGTAAGCGCTCAATAAATACGATTGATTGACCCTGTCAATGACACCCGCCCCCCCACAATAAATGACCACAATTTCAAGTATCAAGACCAACTACAAATATACCCAAATATATATATACATATGCTGTCCTAAGAGCTGAGGTAGACACAAGTTAATCAGGTTTCTTTTTTCTTTTTAAATGGGATGTGTTCAGCACTTACTGGCACAGCCAGCCACTGTGTTACGCACTGAAGTATATACAAGACAATCAGGTTGGACACAGTCTCTGTTCCATTTGGGGTTCACAGGAGGGAGTATACATATGCAAATATACACACTGATTCTAAAATTCCCTGAGACAGTTTCAACTCTTTGAAAGATTCCTGACTTTCTGCCCTGGAGCAGTGTTTAACCATGAGCTGGAAAGAACCACGGTGTTCCAGATATGGCTGCGCTTCAGCTAGGAAGCATCAGCTCAGCTAGGAAATCAGCTAGGAAATCAGATTAAGATGAGAAGTTTATAAAAGACCATGAGACCCTTTAAGAAGAAAATGCTTGAATCCCTGGGCCAGAAGGGACCCCAGCAGACAAGCCAATATAAGATCCTGCCATCGGGCAGATTCATAATGGCAGCGGCCTATGTCAGATAATAATAATAATAATAATAATGATGGCATTTATTAAGCACTTACTATGTGCAAAGCACTGTTATAAGCACTGGGGAGGTTACTAGTGATCAGGTTGTCCCACGGGGGGGGGGGTGGGGGTGGGGGCGGCTCAGTATTAATCCCCATTTTACAGATGAGGTAACTGAGGCACAGAGAAGTTAAGTGACTCGCCCAAAGTCACACAGCTGACAATTGGTGGAGCCAGGGTTTGAACCCACGACCTCTGACTCCAAAGCCTGTGCTCTTTCCACTGAGACATGCTGCTTCTTTAACAGATGGCTCCCGTTCCTCTCTCAACAATCTTATTCCAAATGCCTTGATCGCCAGTGGCCAGAAAAAAAAATATATCAATCCTTCCACAGAACTACAACCTCTCCAGCTTTATTTTAAGCTCCTTGAAGGCAGGGGTCACCTCTCTTACTTTTATTGAACTCCCAAATGCTTAGAGCAGGATCTAAACCCAAGAGATACTGAGTAATAATAATAATAATAATGATAATAATAATAATGGCATTTATTAAGCACTCACTATGTGCAAAGCACTGTTCTAAGCACAAATACTTGTAAATACTACTAAATGAACACCTAATTTAGGTCCCCTGTACCCACCTTTTCTCTGAGCTAAACAATGCTAATTCCTTAAGCCTTTCTTTATAGGCCTGATTTTTTTCCAAATATTTAAACATTTTGTCATTCTTTCTAGGCTCTCTACAGTGTCTCCAAGATCTTTTAAAAAGCTGGTGACCAAAACTGGACCATGAAGAGACTAGTAGGAGTATTTCTTAAAAGTTATAATTAATAATAATGATAACAAGTAATAATTATAGTATTTGTTTAGCGCTTACTATGTGCATAGTACTATACTGTGTACTAAGCGCTGGGGTAAATTCAAACAAACCGGGTTGGACACAGTCCCTATCCCACATGGGGCTCACAGTCTTAATCCCCATTTAACAGATGAGGTAGCAGGCACAGAGAAGTGAAGTGATTTGCCCAAGACCACACAGCAGACAGGTGGCAGAGCTGAGATTAGAACCCGGGACCTTCTGACTCCAAGACCCGGGCTCTATCCACTAGGCCATGCTGCTTCCCGACTCTTGACTCTCACAGGTTATATTTTCGTTGATAAGCCACGATACAATGTTGCCTTCTTTAATAAGGGCACTGTACTGCTGGCACATTCAGCTTCTTATTCTATTTATTTTATTTTGTTAGCATGTTTGGTTTTGTTCTCTGTCTCCCCCTTTTAGACTGTGAACCCACTGTTGGGTAGGGACTGTCTCTATATGTTGCCAACTTGGACTTCCCAAGCGCTTTAGTACAGTGCTCTGCACACAGTAAGCGCTCAATAAATACGATCGACTGATTGATTGATTGTTGACAAGATTCCCAAGTCTTGTCCTGTTTGTGCCTACATTTCTACCTGTATTACCTTGGGGATGTATCCCTACTGAACCTCATCCCAATTTTAGGATCGTTTTTCCAATTTCCCTAAGCCATGTTTGTCTTCTGAAGTTCCGGCATCCCTGCCTAATTTAGTTTCATCTGCAAAATTGATTGGCCCGCACTCAAGGCAACAATAATAAAAATACTGAATGGAACCAAGCCCTGAAAACACCATTCATTACGTTCCTTCCCATACGCTTCCTCGGTAGACACCAAGGCCCTGAAGATAATCCACTGATTACCTGTGGCTCGAAATGGCTGGACCACTGCCAAGCCTTTACAGGGCTAGCTCTTTCCTAGCTTGTCCATGAGACTGCTGCGTTGGGCAGAATCAAAAGCCTTTGTGGAGCCTTGAAAGATTCCATCTATTGTTTCTTCCCTGTCTACACGGTCTGTCCGGAGCACAGAAGGAAACAGATTGTCTTCCACCTCACCCTGGAAACCCCCAGTGGGGTGGGGGTTGTGTCCGACTGATCGGCTTTCGGTACATTTACCCGAGTGTTTAATACGTAGTAAGCACTCAACAAATACCACAATTTCTAATGTCTGGCATGGTTTGCTCTTTTCCGAAGTCCTGGGGATTGCAAATTTGATCTAGAAACTTCCCAGGTACCAAGGCAAAGTCCAAGGGTCATTGTTTTCCCCCACTTAAAACATAAAATGAAATGTGTCCCTTTCCAATTCTCACAGGCTTCTGTTTTCTATGAATTCCCCCAAATTATAGTTAGTGGTCTTGCAATTAAATCTGCCATTTCTTTCAGTATCCTAGGATCCCTGCTGTCAGGCCTGAATGATTTAAATTCGGCCAGTTTTTTTTTAAATTTCTTTAGCTGTTTCTTCCCCATCTTGGTTAAGCTTTCCTTAGCATTTAGTAGAGCAATGCTCAATGTTTTTTTGCTACACCTGCAGACAGAAGCAAAGATAAATGACCACAATAGTGCATATGCAAACTCTTGTACCCAGAGGGTACTCAAGCAACAAGAATTGATGGTGACCAGTGTTGCCAGAATTCCCTATCAAGCAAAACCAACAACAACAAAAAAAATCACACTGGTGATAATGTGAACACTAAAGGACAGAACACATCAGAAACTGAAACTTCAATTCTAGGTTACGGCCCAAGTTATTAACAAACACTCGGCCCTTTTCCTTTTTTAGGACCACCCACTTGGAATTACACTGAGTGGGTTTAACATAATCTTATTAAGGACTTTATTTCCTAATTTGCAAATCATCTTTGAATTCTTTGCTAAATGAATGATCTGATTAGATGAACAGCTGTTAGGCTTCATACTAAAGAAAACAAAATCTGCGCTGATATTAAGGATACCACAGAAAAATTAAGAACCTTTCAAAAAACGAAGATGCTGATTTGAAAATAAACACTACAGTGGGTAAAATTATCAATCAATCAATGGTATTTATTGAGCGCTTCCTGTGTGCAGAGCACTGTATTAAGCGCTTTATAGAGAGGACAATACACACATTCCCTCCCACAAGGAGTTCATAGTCTAGAGGGGGAAACAGATATTTATCGGATTTATTCAGCATTAAGAGAAAAGAATGGTACATTTCCTATGATAAAATGCTAGAGTGATGGTTCGATGTCTGACTATCCAGGTGGCCCAGGGGAAAGAACAAAGGACTGGGAGCCAGAACACTTAGGTTCTAATCAGCTCCACCATGTGCCTGCTGGACAACTTCAGGCAAGTCACTTGACTTCTCTGTGCCTCAGTTTCCTCAACCATAAAATGGGAATTAAATACCTGCTCTCCCTCCCCCTTAGTCTGTGGGCCCCAGTGTGGGATGAGGACTGTGTCTGACCTAATTAACATGTCTCTAACCCAGAGCTTAGCACCAACAACTGAACAAATATCGCAATTATAGTTGTTATCTGGGCCTGGGAACTCTCTGTCAACAAGCAAAAAATTAAAATTTATGACTTTCACACTCTTCACTGACCCTTGCATCATAAACTTAAAAGAGGAAGGAGAAAAACTGGATGGATTTTTCAGGACTTTATACGTTTTTGAGGACACTCCTGGCCAAGAGACACTTTGCCTTATTTTTTAGAGAAGAACTGAAGTCTCATATTAAACTTAACACAGAAGCAGTGTGGCTTATTGGAAAGAGCGGGCTTGGGAGTCAAGAGGCTGTGGGTTCTAATCCCGGCACCGCCACTTACCAGCTGTGTGACTTTGGACAAGTCACTTAACTTTCCCCAGCCTCATCTGCAAAATGGGGTAAAGACTGTGAGCCCCCATGTGGGACAACCTGATTACCTTGTATCTACCCCAGCACTCAGAACAGTGCTTGGCACACAGTAAGTGCTTAATACCATTATTATTGTTATTATGTGTGTTTTTAAAAAAACACTGTCCATTTTTTTCTCCTACCACTACTTAGCAGGTCAACAAAGTCTAATACAGGTGGTCAGAAAATACTACTCATCTTGAACGATTTGGACATTTAAAGTCCAAATCCCTTTCTCTTCCACCACTGCTCCAGTTGGCTGGCTTCAACCACCCACCCTCACGCCTTTCACAGGAAGGCAGAAAATGGTTATCGGCTTCCCTTCCCTGACTTTACTCTGAGCCAGACCGATTGGGAATTTGGGACCATCTCCTAACATGCGGCACCCTCTGTAAGGAAACAGTACTCAATGGGCTATCTCTCTCAATTAGGGGGATGAGAAGTTGCATCTGTCTACGTGTACAAACACAGAGATGCTGTCCATACCTGTATTCTGGTCAATCCACTGCAGGGAGTCCATGTGGGCATTCAAAATTTTGCAGATCTGTTGGAGCTGAAGAGAAACGCACTATTTTAGATTCTGCTGATTCTGCTGGGGTAAGCCAAAAAGAACATTCCAAAGGATTCAAATTTATGAATAACCACTGTTCTCAGAATTTGGACTGCTGGAACATTCTTGGCAAATGGGCTTTTGAGGGCGGCATCCAGGGCAGTGTGGAACATAAGGGGAAGTAAAAGGATGACAAGCAGCAAATGGGGTGTAATTCAACCCACAAGACATTCAGATTTCAGCAAGCAGAGCTCAACCTCTTCAAAAATCTGGTATAAGCAATTCCGCAGGCACAAATGGCCCCTTGTTCTCTCCAGAGGGAAAGAGTTTTCGGCAGAGGAAGCTGAGAACTAAGCACAGCAGATGACAGTTCTGTACTCCACATCTCATAATTACTTACAAAGCCTGGAACCTATTCCCATCAGAGTTTAAAGATAGAAACCAACGAATGGTATTTGAGCGCCTACTCTGTGCACAGCACTGTAATCAGCACTTGGGAGAAAACAGCAGAGTAAACAGACAGATGCTGCACTTCAGACACCCAAAGGGGCAACTCACAGGATCACTGGTGTCAGCCGGTCCCCCGGATGTGTTCAGGTGCTCAATGATGTCCTTGAGGTCCTGTGCCATGCGCTTTAATTGGGCATCTATGTTCTCTGCCAGTTTATAACTGCAAAATGGAAAGCTCCCAGTTAATCCTACAAAACATTTCCTCTGGACCCCAGTATTAAATGATAACTACTGCGGTAAGAGTTAAGTGCTTACAATTACTCTCCCCCGACTTCAAAACCTTACTGAAGGCACATCTCATCCAAGAGGTCTTTCCTGACAGCCCCCCGCCCTTTCCTCTTCTCCCACTCCCTTCTGCATCACCCTGACTTGCTCCTTTTATTCATCTCACCTCCCAGTCCCAAAGCACTTATGCACATATCGGTAATTTATTTTTATTAACGTCGGTCTCCCTTGCTAGACTGTAAGTTCATTGTGAGCAGAGAATGTGTCTGTTTATTGTTGTATTGTACTCTCCAAAGCAATTAGTACAGTGCTCTGCACATCAGTAAGCGTTCAATAAATACGACTGAATGAATTAATGAATATGCCAAGCACACTAAGTGCTGGGGTAAAGATAATTAGGTCAGACCCTATCCGTTCCCACAAGGGGCACTCAGTCTAAGGGCCAGGGGCAACAGCTGTTGGAGCCCCGTTTTACAGAAGAGGAAACTGAGGCACAGAAGTAGCCGGGATTAGAAACCAGGTCTTTATTCTTTCCAGTAAATCACAAAGCTTCTCATTGTTCGGGAGATTAGCTCAGCTTCTTAAAAACTTAATCACTCATTAACTGTTGGTTAATCTCTCATCTTATCTTGACTGGATTACTGCATCAGCCTCCTCTCTGATCTCCCATTCTTCTGTCTCTCCCCACTTCAGGCTATATTTCTCTCTGCTGCCCGGATCATCTCTGTGCAGAAACGCTCTGGGCACGTCACTCCCCTCCTCAAAAATCTTCAGAGGCTGCCTGTCTACCTACGACTCAAGCAAAAACTCCTCACTCTCGGCTTCAAGGCTCTCTGTCACCTCGCCCCCTCCTATAATAATAATAATAGCATTTATTAAGCGCTTACTATGTGCAGAGCACTTGTTCTAAGCGCTGGGGAGGTTACGAGGTGATCAGGTTGTCCCACGGGAGGCTCACAGTCTTAATCCCCATTTTACAGATGAGGGAACTGAGGGACAGAGAAGTTCCTACCTCACCTCCCTTCTCTCCTTCTCCAGCCCAGCCCGCATCCTCCGCTCCTCTGCCGCTAGCCTCCTCACTGTACCTCATTCTCGCCTGTCCCGCCGTCGACCCCCAGCCCACATCCTTCCCCTGGCCTGGGATGCCCTCCCTCCACACATCCGCCAACAGTGGAATTTCCGAATTTTCCTTGTTTTATAACGTTCAAGCATTGAAAATCTGAAACAGCATTCTGGTGACTGTGAGCCCACTGTTGGGTAGGGACTGTCTCTATATGTTGCCAACTTGTACTTCCCAAACGCTTAGTACAGTGCTCTGCACACAGTAAGCGCTCAATAAATACGATTGATTGATTGATTGATTGGTGTTCCCGTTGAGCCGGAAGAGGTGAGGCAGGGTTACGATGTAGGTATGGGGCTTGGGTGTTAGTTCGTATCAGAGAAGTAGTCAGCCTCTACCAGCTGTCCCAGTCCCGTGACACTGGGGTCCTGGGTCAGGGCTTCCACTCTGGCGGGTTTCCCCAAGGTGACCTCTTCCTCCATTACAGGAGCTGGGCTAAAGATCTGGAGTGCAATCTGGGCTCGCAATCTCTCGTATTCAAGAGTCACTACTAAAGATTCCGTGGAGCGTCCCTTTGGCTTTGCTACGACCGGCACCCGTCGGGATGGGGTGGGAGGGGAGCTGCAGGCTGGCACCGGCCCGGTGATTGGCATGTCCCTCTCCATCCGGGATGCCTGGCAGTGATGACTGGTTGAAAGGGGAAGTACGGTAGGGGCTCAGTAAATGTCTTTATTGAAAGCCGACTTGAACGTTATAAAACAAGGAAAATCTGGAAATCCCGCTGTTGGGTGGAATGGAAAAGTAGCAGATGAAGATTGTAGGGGGAAGAGAAGAGAAGATGGTACAGTGCTGTATATACAATAGGGGCTCAGTAAATGTTAACTCCCAGTTGCCATGCTGTGCTTCCTTGGCTCCACCCCCGGTGGCTTCTAACATCTCTCCCCCGCCATCCGTGGCAACCAGTTCCAAAAAGGTACTGTTCCTCCTCTTCCTCCCTGTCCCCCCAAAGTATCAGCCTTCTGGAATGAGTTCCATGGCTCTGCCTACAATCCCTGGGATGCAAGCCCCACGGATGACAAGCAACTTAGCTTAATGGGTAGGTCAAAGGCCTGGGGGTCAGAGGACCTGGGTTCTAACCCCGGCTTCGCCACCTGTCTGTGCGGCCTTGGGCGAGTCACTTAATTTCCCTGGGCCTCGGTTACCTCATCCGGGGCTCCCGGTCTTGGTAGAAGGATTTAATCCCCAAATTTACAGGTGAGGAAACCGAGGCCTAGAGAAATGAAGCCACTTGCCCCAGGTCACAGAGCAGACAAGTGGCAGAACCAGAATTAGGACGCAGGTGCTCTGACTCGTAGGCCATTGCTTTTTCCACTAAGCTACAGCCTGCTCTCTCTCCCTGCCTGGCCAACCCAATTCTGGCTGTCTGCTAGAAAGGAGCTGGGAAAGCTCAAGCCTCTGGCCCCCTACTCTGTCATTAATTAAGTGACGTACGTTCGCTCCCGCTCCTCGTCGGCGTGCTGCAGGTAGATGGTCCCGCTCTGCTCTTTGACGGACTCTTCGAGAGGGGTCAGCAGGTCCTCCAGCTCCTTCTGCTGAGAAAGGATGAAGTCTAGTTCCTGGTCCAACCTGAATAAAATCAAGCCAAACGATAAGCACATGGACGAAAAGCAGCACCAGGAAAACCTCTTCATTTCAGCAGAGAGATTGAAACATGTCTCCAGACAAGGTGTTTTACCTCTTCTGATCCAGCTTCACTTTCTCTGCTTCTCTGTGCAATGAAGTAATCTGGGAAAAAATGGGAATATGCTGAAATCGCTATATTAGTCTTCTAAGGGGTCGCCAAAGCAATCGAAGGTATTTACTGAGCACTTACCATATGCACAGAACTATTCTACGCACTCCAGAGAGTACCAGACAACAGAATTGGTAAAAGGCCTTAATATTAGGCAGTATTTAGTGAGCATTCCTAACAGCAGAAGCTATATAGTTTGTATTTCCAATATCCAAAACCAGGAATCCAGCCTGTTAGTCATGCAGCTCTTTTACTGATCTCAGTACTGGAATACAAGTTTTTTCTGTCCTAAAGACACACATGCTCATTATGAATTCCATTTCCTTCCTTTTCTCACAAAGTGAATCTCCAATAGTATTCTTAACCCAGAGGAATATTTTGAGCTGGCTTTGTTTTCCTGATTTCAGTGTACAGACCAGGTTTCTTCTTTGATGGCCTACTTATTTTCTTGCATTGGTGACTGACTGGATGTGGGGAGAAGGGTATATTCTAGTTACAATGGTGTTTTACTCATTTAGGGATCTAACATAAAAGTACAGAAACATAAAAGCACATAAATCATTCTATTGAGACCCATGTTTTGTCTCCCACTGTGGCACCAGCAAGCTTAGACGTACTATGAAATGCTTGCCTTCTTTGACACTGATGCTGTCAGAGATATTCTAACATGTCTAACTTTTTCCCTCCACATCCCTAAATTGCTGTCTGCAAAGCTTTCTATAGTGACAAACTCCATATGTCTACCACCCACAGTTGACGAATCATTTCCTTTTCTTTATTTTCAACGTACTTCCCTCGGTCTTAATGGATATGCCCTTATTCCGTTGTTATGGTTTATGGTGCGTCTGCTATGCCCACACCCTGCAGGAGTTTGGAAACTTCAATCCTATCCTCTCTCAGCCTGCGCCTTTCCAGAGCAAAGAGCCTTCTTTCAGACTTCCCTCCTAAGGAAGTTTCTACATTCCCTTAATCATCTAAAAAAAATAAAAAATAATTAAAAAAATAAAATTTCAAGAAGCAGCGTGGCTTAGTGGAAAGAGCACGGACTTGGGAGTCGGAGGTCATAGGTTCTAATCCTGGCTCCCACACCTGTCAGCTGTGGGACTTTGGGCAAGTCACTTCACTTCTCTGGGCCTCAGTTACCTCATCTGTAAAATGTGAGCCCCCACGCAGGACAACCTGATTACCTTGTATCTACCCAGTGCTTAGAATAGTGCTTGGCACATAGTAAGCGCTTAACAAATACCATAATAATAATAATAATAATATGTTCCCTGCCTACAATGAGCTTATAGTCTAAATGCCTTTAAAGCAGAATTCGGATATGGAAGTCAGTGTTTTAATAGCAACAACAAATAGGAGAAATGTCACTGAGAGTCACTACTGACCAAGAGCTAAAAAAACAAACCAAAAACCAAAAAAACTCCCGCCCACCTTTACCGCTGGAATTCAAAGGGCTCGGACAGACCTACCTTCTCACCGTTCTCAATCAACGTCCGGTCCCAGGCATTGACCTGGGTGGCCTGGTGCAGGAAGTGTTTCTCCTGGTCCTCCAGTTCAAGGCTCCATTTGTTTATCAGACTCTCTAGCTGGGCATAGGTCATCACTGGGGTTGTACTGAAGAACGGAGGAACAGCATGGAAGAAGTCTCGAGAAGAAGCCCGAACGACCAGAGCTAACCATGGCTTCTCCCTCTTGATTCAAACAATTCCCTCATGCTTATTTGGAGCTTGGGTTTGCTGTGTTCTGTGCTTTCAAAACCGAGTATGAGATGCAATCAACCAACCAATGGCATTTAATGAGCGCTTTCTGTGCGCAGAGCACTGTACTAAAGTGCCTGAGAGAGTACAACAGAATCGGTAGACACCTTCCCTGCCTACAATCAGCTTTCAGTCTAAAGAACGTTAATTAAGCTCCATCGCCGGATGTATGCTACCTGCAGAGTATCAACACTGATAGAAACATTTTCCCCAATTCTGGCGGGGCGTGGGAGCGCGGTTGCAGCAGTCAGGCCAGAAAAGAGGGCCTGTAGGTGAGGATTGGCAAAGCTATAATGAGGAGAAAGTCCCTGGTTACAAGAGCAGCGCTAATACTCGGCCACATTTCCTCGAGCCTCCTCCGGTTCTCAATGGGGTTTTGGCAGCTTGGAAAAGCCCCATGTGGAAGTGAAAAGGTCGGTCCGACCCTGACTCCACAGCAGTGGCCTCTGCCAGCCAAGCACGAGGTGCGGTCAGACCATCATCTTCAGAAACACCACAGGTGAACTGGCCAATGAGCTTCGGCCCATCTGAGCCTGGGGCCAAAGGAATGGTATTTTTCAAGCTTCTGGACTTATTCCTCCGGTGGCCCACCTGATAATGCTGAGTCCATGATTACCATGAACCTACCCCAGAGCTTCCTCGAGTGCTTGGAACATAGTGGGCGCTTAAATACCAACGTACTTTTATTATTACACACCCGTGTTAAAACATCTTGTGCGTCCCCTTGGGCCTTGATAAGAAAAAGTACACTGTAAATGTCAAGTACCACCCCGCTCCCCTCACTGCACTACATCTTTGTCTTACCAGAGTTCCCTCCACCTAGATGTGGCTCATGGGTTCTGGAAATGCCTCGTGGAGACTTTCGAGGGGATCATGCCCTTCAGACAATCACTCACTCGACCTAATCAAGGCACCGGGACTCCGGCTGTGCCTGGAACAAGTCAAGAGGTCTCACCTGGTGGCAGTGGGAGCGACTGACGGTACGGAAGGGCCTGTGGAAGACACGGAGGTGGCCGTGCCGGACGTCGTCAGAGGCTTCAGGTTCAAGGCAAAGCCTGTGTTGGGAGCCGAAGACGTACCTGAAGACAGAGCCCTCGAATTAGAGAGTGGTTTTCATCGAGATCGGCAGCCCTCCCTCCTTTACTGCCGGTCCTGGATTCTGTCCTGCCAATGAAGCTCGGTCCCGATGACCCCCGGGGCCTCTGTGAACGGGTGCTCACCCGTGGGACATAGAACAGCTCACAACCCAAGTCACTCATGAACTACAGACGGACCCGCTGGGAATCATTACACTGGAATCCCCTTTCAGGGGCAAAGCCGTCAATCCCAACCAGCGGCTCTGGCACGGAGTTCCCAATTCAAACCCCAATTAACAATTCTTAAGATTATCCATGCCCTTTACCTCTCGACTCCCTTTGCTACGTGACTTTAGACCACTTCGCTGTTCATTAGTCTCTTTCCCTTCCAAACGCATTCAGAAGTTCAAGTCACAGAACTTTAAAGAAACGACGCTAAATTTTGGAAGGAAAGATGGGACACAGAGGTTGCCACGAGGAGTTTAGAGCTTGACAAAAAGCGGGCAGAAAACGTGGGTAACTGTGTGGGAGATTCCATCATCATTCCTAAGAGCTTCATTCACACAAGGAACTGGGGCCCTGAACCTTCCCTGGTGTCAAAGCGGAAAACACTTGAGTTCCATCAACTAAACACCCATCTCCATCGTCTCAACTGGTGAAACCCTCCCCCGCGGCCATCAATAAACCCTTCCCCACTCACAGGAACTGAACTCTTCACCTCCCTATACTATCCTCCTCTCAGTCTGAGTGTCACAGAGGCTTAAAGCCTAAGTACTCAAAGACACAATGGGAAGATTATTCTAGTTTTGAGATTTGTCTTTGTTTCCCCCTCGTTCTTTTATCCTATTTTTAAAAAGCCATAAATTAGCGCTGACATCGCTGGCAACGTTTACATCATGTTGACGTTTTGATTGACGCTGAGGAAAGCAATGAGATTTAGAGTGAAGATTCCATCACTGGCTGAGACTAGCTCCTTGCACCTCCGTGCTCAAGGATTTTTGGGACAACCTATCTAGGAGACATCTTTTAGGAACACTGCAAACCCTTCTTAAAACCAAGCAACTCGAGAGGCAGGATGACAGTCTTGGCTTGGAACTGCTTCCCTCATCTCTGGCCAACCGAAAGGGCATGGAAAGCTCCTCCGTTATTGCTGCCTCTCTCCTACTCTGCTGGTCTCAGGAACCTCCTCCTAGGCCACCAACTCAGCCACCATGACATAAAGTGGAATCTCTTAGATCAATCAATCGTATTTATTGAGCGCTTCCTGTGTGCACAGCACTGTACTAAGCGCTTGGGAAGTACAAGTTGGATACGCCTCGAGCCTTCAATGCCCTGAGTCTGAGTGAGCGGTCAGAGATTTCGGCGTCTTCTTATTTTCACAGCTACTGGGCCTCCCCTTTTCTGGCCCCCGAAAAGATGAATCCTTAGCACCCAGCCCCCACCGCCTCCCCAGCCCCAAGGTCTTCAGGTCTTACTTGAGGCAGTGGAGCTTGTCGTGGCCGTCATTCCGGGGACCTTTAATCCAAATCCCAAAGTCCCAAGACCAGATGCTCCGGTTGCTGTCGTTGACGGGGCGCCCACTAAATGTTAAGAGATTGGAGCGCTTAATCACTTGAACAATCACCCCATTTTATATGGGAGAACTGCCCAAATGTATCTAACAAGCAAATACTTCCACGGAGGCAACCACGGGTTCACCTGCCCTGTTGTGTGGGCAGGGAATAATAATAATACTAATGATGGTATTTGTTAAGCGCTTACTATGTGCAAAGCACTGGGGGGGGAAACAAGCTGATCAGGTTGTCCCATGTGGGGCTCACAGTCTTAATCCCCATTTTACAGATGAAGGAACTGAGGCCCAGAAAAGTTAAGTGACTTGCCCAAAGTCACACAGCTGACAAGTGGCAGAGCGGGGATTAGAACCCACAACCTGACTCCCCAGGCTGGGCTCCTTCCACTGAGCCATCGCGGGAAGTCCAGGGAGAACAGAACTTGCCGATGGTCATTCATTTGATTGATGATGAAATGAACAATTAGCCCAAGGGATCCTAATGCATAGCCTGCACCTCTCCGTTATTAAAATCTGTTCTGGCTGACGGCCAAAGAAAGTCTCTCCAAGTTACAACTTTGCCACGAAATGAAATTTTTCCTTGGTAACAAAATGTTCATGGCCTGCAGATAATTAAGAGCAACTGTCAGGGGTATTCACCCATGCCAACTCACTGGGGAAAAATGCCACTATTATTCCACCAAAGAAAAAAGGTAGCATTTTTTGGCAAGAATTAGATTTCCTGGAATCGTGCCAGCCTTTATCAGGGTTGATATAAAACCCATTATTGAATCTTTACTCTTCCTCCCCTTAGTCCATCTTGTTCAAATGGACACTCTCCCATGTGAAGCATATAAGCTCCCACCTTGGCTATCAGTCCTAATCAGTTGTTGCAATGTTGCTATATATATATATATGTGTGTGTGTGTGTGTGTATATATATGTATACACACACACACACACACACACACACACACACACACACACACACACACACACACACACACAGGGTACACATATAGACCCACAGTTCTGACTTCTAATTGTATAAGCAAGGCCATGGGGATGATTTATAACCTGACCCAACAGGAAATCCTCAAATGCAACATGAAGCTCTGTCTAAAATACATTTGGAGGTCAGGAGATTCTTGGATTTCCCAGCTATGTCACTGTAAAGGAGTCTTGTGTCATGAAAAATACATCTTTCTGTGGAGTGAGTGGCTTACGGGAGAGACTCGTGGCAGAAGTGGAGGCCGGAGTTGAAGAGCTTGTTATGGAAGCAAACAGCGTGGGCCCGGAAGTGGTGGCGGGAGCAGTTGTAGCTGGAGTCAAACCTGGAAGGAAGAGGGACAAACAGTTTGGGTCGTTTTCCACTCAAGCAGATCACGACAGCAAAACCAAACCATCATCCCCCGCACTCACTGCCACGGTTACTGGGCTCCCATTGGATCCGTGGCCCTATACTGAGTGCTGGGAAAAAGCGAATACAACCTAGAAGCAGCGATCGGCAACTAGAAGGACGGACGAGGCCAACAGGTTGGTCTGCACTGGGCTACGCTCATAGCAGGCTCCAATTTTTTACCACCAACTCCACACGTTTCACAATGGCCTTATGATAGATTTACTGCAGAGCGGATTTTATACTAGTACTTTTTGGTGCAACTGACTGCAGTAGGATTCAAAATCACTGATGTGTGCTGGGGCAAGTGGAAGGTTCTGGGTTTTTTTTCTGCAAAATCAGATCACACCCCCCGCTGGGGCATCCCCTTAGAGTCCTGCCTTACCTTACCTGGTCTGGCCTACAGGCACCTATAGTCTCTTTGCAGGTTGAGCTGGGTAAGTAGAATTTTTAGGGGGGGAATCTCAGGGAAGAAACAAATTACAGACCCCATGCGAGTGTCTTCACTCTGCATCACCGCCCCCCGCACCCCCGAGGCCCCAGGAGACTTGTTCCAGGAGTGGGGGACAACAGACAGAAGTTAGACCATCTCTACTTGTACAACTTTCTTGACCTGTGACTGTTTCAGCTCATTGGCAGCAAGGAGCCCAAGGATCAATCGATGATATTTACTGAGTTATTACTGTGCGCAGAACATCATAATAAGCGCTTCACTGTACTAGGATCCTTCCTTCCCGGTAGCAGCATAGGCCTGCGTTTTCTGTGGTTATTGCAGTGCCTGTGTTTTTACTTGAATACTATCTCAACTCGTGTTTCCTAATGGGCTCAGAGACCACAGGCGCCTCGGCTTGAGAGCACCTGCCTGGAATGCAGGTACACTGTACATATTTACTATTCTATTTACTTTGTTAATGATGTGCATTTAGCTTTAATTGCATTTATTCTGACGACTTGACACCTGTCCACATGTTTTGTTTTATTGTCTGTCTCCCCCTTCTAGACTGTGAGCCCGCTGTTGGGTAGGGACTGTCTCTATATGTTGCCAACTTGTACTTCCCAAGTGCTTAGTACAGTGCTCTGCACACAGTAAGCGCTCAATAAATATGATTGAATGAATGAATGAATGCTGGGAGCGGAGCGGCTCACCTCACCCCATTATCAGTCAGCTTTGTCTAGCAGCTTCCTGGGCTCTCCATGATGGAAGAGGCAGGGTTGGAAAAGGCAAGAGCCTGAAACGGTTTCTGTCCCTCAGGCGGGCAAGCTGAGAACAGGAATACCAAGGACTCAAAAGTGGGATGACTGGAAAGTGGTTCCAAAAATGTTTCAAAGGTCAATAATAATAACTGTCACATTTGTTAAGTGCTTACTGTGTGCCAGGCAAGTGGATACGAGTAAATCAGATTGGACACAGTCCCTGTCCCACATGGGGCTCTCAGCCTTAATCCCCATTTTACAGGTGAGGCAATGAGGCACAGAGAAGTTAAGTGACTTTTACCCAAAGTCACACAGCGGGGAAATGGCAGAGCTGGGATTAGAATCCAGGTCCTTCTGATTCCCAGGCCCACACTCCCCAGTGACCTGAGGCTGTGTCTGTGGTGAAATAGGCCTCTCGCAACTGGGGAAAGCAGAGGGAGGCAGAATTTTCTATACGATGACTCCTTTAAAAACTCTATCTGCCCCAGGCAGACTAACTGTAATCTAAATGGAAATGTGAGTTTTGTTGAATTTCTTGGGTACTAGTAAATGTCAGTCCCATCCCATGGAGAAGATGGGATTTGAACAAGTCTTCAAACCAGTGCTAAAAGGTCAGATTGCCTGTTCTCCAGGAGCAATCATCTTACCATGTTATGTAATAACGTTGATGACGATGACAATAATGAAACAAGTATTTCTAAGTGCTATGTGCCAAGCCCCATGCCAAGCACTGGGGTAGCAATTCATTCATTCAATCGTATTTATTGAGCGCTTACTGTGTGCAGAGCACTGTAAGATTACCACATGAGAGACAGTCCCTGCCCCCACGGGGCACACAGTTTAAGAGGGAGGGAGCATAGGTACTGAATCCCCATTTTACAGATGAGGAAGCTGAGGCTCGGTTTCCAGGCCAGAGGTAGGACGTGGGCCAGGGGTCACATGACAGACAAGTGGCGGAGGCAGGATTGGAACCCAGGTGTCCTGACTCCCAAGCCTGTGCTCTTTCCACTAGGCCACACTGCTTCTTGTCACAGTCCTCCAGTGCTGGTGTCACTGTCCAGCTTTTGGCCAGTGAAAAGGACGGAATGGGATCACCACTGCATGGCTCCAGCTGCCCAGGGCCTCCCTCTGCCCTGTTCCCCAGCCCCAAACTCTCCCTGACATCAAATCCTGCTGGGAGGACTTGAGAAACTGAGCTCCTGGCTTCAGCCGCTTCCTACCTGGGAGTTTAGCTCCAAAAGTCAGGCCGGCTCCCTGGCCAGTGGTTGTCGTCAGTGTTCCCGTGGGGGCAGCGGCAGTTGCTGTAGAGGCCAATATTCCAAATCCTAAACTTGAGGAAACCCCCCCCGCAAAAAAAGAACCAGACAGAAATCAAGGATTAGGAACAAAGGAAGCAACTGCGTGACAAACTTCTTCAAAACTACAAACTGCAATGCCAGGGAAGAACTTCCTCTCTTTCACATAGACCACCGCCCTTTGTACTGAAACATTTGAAGATAATGCTGCAAAATCTCACTCAGAATAAAAAGTGGGGAGAGAGTGGAGACAAAAATAATCCTATATAAAATAGTGAAAGCACTAACTGTATGCTATTTTAAGCTCCTCCGCCACAGTGAGTCATCAAGTTTCCCTTTCAGAGACACTGCTCCTTTATTTCACAAAAAGTCAACCCCCACCAGAGGAAAAACTACTTGTGGAATGTCTCACCCACCAGACAGAGTCTCCTACTTCCTGAAGGCTGGGTGTTTCGCCGAGAGTGGGAAAGAAAAAATCAGCAGCCGGAGTAACAACAGGTGACACGAGAACCCTTTGCATTCTCCCCTCTCCGGCGCTTCTGCAAGCTAATGGGCGGCAGTTGCAGTTCTCTCTGGGACTCCAACCATGAACTGGTAGGGTCAGAGTTGGGGGCGGGATAACTCTCACTCCCTCCCTCCCAGCTTCTGGTTTCAGGAAGAGAAAAGGGCTCTAGGAGCACACAGTGCTAAGAGGGAAAAATCAGTCGGCCAATTGCCTCCTGGAAGAAAGCAGTGCCCCTTGTTAGTCAGCTAGGAGGACTTCAGTGCTTTCGCTCTTCCTCTCTTTTATGGATCAATGGGTCAGGGTGAGGTGCCCCCAAAACTCAGTTGTGTTTAGGGTTAGACGGGCTGCGGTATGAAGCCTGGGAATTTTTCAAAATACCTGCTTTATCTGCATACATGCGGTGGTCCCTCTTTGGAACTACCTTCTAGGCGCTAAAAAACTGAAACTGAAACTGCCCTACTGAGAGCTCACCTCCTCCAGGAGGCCTTCCCAGACTGAGCCCCTTCCTTCCTCTCCCCCATCCCCCTCTCCATCCCCCCATCTTACCTCCTTCCCTTCCCCACAGCACCTGTATATATGTATATATGTTTGTACATATTTATTACTCTATTTATTTTACTTGTACATATCTATTCTATTTATTTTATTTTGTTAGTATGTTTGGTTTTGTTCTCTGTCACCCCCTTTTAGACTGTGAGCCCACTGTTGGGTAGGGACTGTCTCTATATGTTGCCAATTTGTACTTCCCAAGTGCTTAGTACAGTGCTCTGCACATAGTAAGCGCTCAATAAATACGATTGATGATGATGATGATGAAAGGCCCAGGTAAAATGTGTGCTCTAGAGCAACAACCACAAAAAAGTGACAAAACCACAACCCTGCATGGCTAGGTGGTGCCAGAGGAAAAAAGACAGTCTTTCAACAATATAAATGCTCCCTTATATAAGGAAATGGGAAAACCCATAAAAAGTGGCAGATTGGGTGCTGGCAAAAAATTAGATAAATCAAAAAGGAACTTGAAAAGCATTTTGTAAGGGATGCCAAAGCCAAAAAAAAAAAAATCCTTCCGACATACCCAAGGCCAGAAGCCAGCTTAGGGAACCAGTGGAAGGACTTGTTGATTCTGGGATTAAAAAGGTGCTTTTATGGTTGAAAAGGAGAAAGTCAAAAGACCTTGGCAAGGATTCCACCCTAATTTTTTTTTTTTTTAACTGAGAAGTCATGGGATAGTTCAGAAACAAAGGTATAGGGATAAGGAGCTCACTTTTCAGAGAACTTGGAGAGAGAACCTCCCAGAGAGTTGTGATAGGACCAGTTTTGGTCATAAGTGACCTAGAAGAGGGAGTAAGCAGTGAAGCCTCCAAGCGTGCCTATGACCTTACCAAAGTTCTGCTAGGCCGGGAAATACCATGAAGACAGACTACAGTCCAGAAAGTCTCCCCAAAGCTGAAGGAGAGATCTTGAATATTGGTAGATGAACCTCAAACTGAGGATGCGTAGACTAAAGCCTGGAAGGAAAGATCATCCACACTGGTCCCATGATAATGGACCCAGAGCTATCCATCATGATTTAGGAAAGATCTCGGGGTTGCGGTTCAAGCATTGGTCCAAAGGGTGGCATCTACCAAAAAGACCATTGTCAAGAAGGAGAGAGAAAACAAAATGAAAGGTGTTTTACACTAGAGAAGCAGTGTGGCCTAGTGGAAAGAGAACGGGCCTGGGTTTTAATCCCAGATCTGCCACTTGCCTGCAATGTGACCTTAGGCAAGTTCACAGCTTCTCTGTGCTTCGGTTTGGGATTTGAATACCTTTCTCTCTCCTAGTTGGGCTGTGAGTGCAGTGTGGGATAGAGACAGTGTCTGACCTGATTATCTTGTACCTACCCAGCTATTTGTACAGTGCTTGGCACATAATAAGCACTTGAGCCCAATGTTGGGTAGGGACTCTCTCTATATGTTGCCAATTTGTACTTCCCAAGCGCTTAGTACAGTGCTCTGCACATAGTAAGCGCTCAATAAATATGATTGATTGATTAAACCAAAATAATTATTACTAATAAAAAATTATTTGTGCCTTAGCTTCCTCATCTGCAAAATAGGAACTCAATACCTGTTTTGTCTCACTCTTGGACTGGAAGCCCCATATGGGACAGTGACTGTGTCCACCTAATGCTTGGCATATGGTAGGGGCTTAAATAGCACCCAATTAGTATTATCACCTTGGAATGCCTTCTCACCTGGAATATTATATGCAATTCTAATCAATGAACTGGAGGAAACTGGAGATTTTAAGCTCCTGGAGGGCAGGGATCAGGTCTACTAACTCTGTCAAATTCTCCCATTTTCAATGGCCTGGAAAAATGGCTAATCCTGCTCCTGAATCAGAACCAAAGTTGTATGAACAATTCAACACCATGTAACAAATCCTAGTTTTCAATCTGCGGCAAATTTAATCCCGACAGAGTACATGGTAGGTAACGAGCATCAAATTTCAGACTCTTCCTAGGTGAAAACTAACATATAAATACAATGCTATCATTTCCCCAAACCAATGTTCAAAAGTAATATAACTGCAGGACAGCAGAGACTATAATCACTTTCTGGAGTTCTTAGTGTTTTCTTCCACTTATTTTTTTAATCAAAAGAGACACTAAAAAGCACAAGGATAAAGCACTGGCATTACATCCCATCATCACATATTCACGAACAAGAAATGAGAACAGCAACCTGATCTACACACTTGTCAGAGGGTTATCGGCCTGGAGTCATAGTGCTGTAAAAGGAATTCTAAAAAAACAATTACTCTATGCCAAAATCTGACAAGTGCGTTCTGAGGTGGGTCTTGCTTTATAAATAGCTGGACTTAAGGAAGAGAGAAGTTAAACATTTTGTTCATCATGTCATACACCTGCAGAAAACTTATCCACGCCCTTTTTCTCTGATTAATATTTCTTAGCCACTAAATGTCACACCCAGGTCTACAAAATCCTTTTCAATCAAACCATCACAAAACAATTATACCCCCATTAAGATTCCACTCAGTATATTTTCAGTTCCATTACATCCCACTATGCAACTATTTTTCCAAATGAGCTTTGAAATCCTCCCGGTGAGAGAGGCGTGGCATTTTCTCTGCCCCGCTCCGAGATTCCATTTCACCGGTTAGAAAGTAAAATGTGGCCAAAGGACTATACTTAGAACAGGTGTATGGCCATAAACTAAATACCACTAATAGATTGAGTGAAACACATATGCAAGAGGCTCAGTGGAGCTGGCTGGACATCAACCCAGGCTGCCGGCCTTACACCTGCAGGCAAAATTAAAGGAAATTATCACTTTGTCTGGAATATTCAATCTGGACAGACAACGCGGCCTCCCATCTCAGATTCTCCAGGGACGAGTCACCTGGCTTGGAAGTCCACAACAGCTCAAGACCCCCAGACCACAACGCTCTCGGCGAGACCGCTGGGTTCCCGGCTCACCTGTGGACTGTCCTCCCAGGCTGAAGGCAAGAGCTGGCGTGGTGGAAGGGGCCGAAGTGGAGGCTGGGGCAGCGGCAGCAAAGGTCAAGCCCGTGAGTGCCGTCGGCTGGGCCGTGTTCCCTATCGAGCCGATGTTAAAAGCCGTGCTCCCGGTCTGAGCTGTGCCTCCACTGGTGAAGGAGAATCCCGTGGAGGCCGTGGGCTGGGCGGGGGCCACGGTGGCGGTGGCGGTGGTGGTGCCGAAACCAAAGCTGGTGGGTGCTGCTGCCTGGCTCGTTGGGACGCTGCTGGGCACGGAATTGGCGAGTGTGCTGCTGCCCAGCCCAAAGCCCCCTGTGATTCCTGTTGACTGTGTAGTACTGGTGGTTCCCAGGTTCAGCTTTGGTGTATTTACCCTAAACAGAGAAAAGCACGGTCAGCCCAGCGGATAACGAAGCAACCCAGTTGGCCTATGTACGTCCACAGAATACCCAGAATCCCTCGCTTTGTTGTGATATCCAGGATCCCTCGCTTTGTTACGATACCTCGAATTCCCTGCTCTGCTTTCTGCTCATGCGCCGTATATTTCCAACTGCGCCACATTTATGTAGGCCTTAGATAAGCCTTTGGGAAGCGGCCACCTTTGTCCGGTTCTGTATAAAAGCCCGCCCCACACCTTTTGCGGTGCGGATGCTCCACGGATGTCCCGTGGAAGGGGGCTGTCCTTGCACCAGGACCTCGACCGGCCGCCGCGAGATTAAAGGTGATATGAACCCCATTGCAAAGGCTCCTCTCTCTTTGGTCTCGCCGAATCCAGAATGAATCTGCTTGACCCTTTGGCAGTTGGTTTCAGCTCTCCATTCCAGGCAGCTGATATACCACAATGGTAATGTTGTTTCCAAAGTACTCTTTCACTAATATAGAAAAGTAACTCATCATTTTACCATCCCACAGAAGTGATGTTACCTGCAAAACTCCAAGTATTTGTTCATATTTGTCTTGCCCAGTCTATGTCTATGTCTCCGTTCCCAAGAGGCCCGCCCGCCATCACACCGCGAGACGCCCGGGACTCCGTTCCCGAGAGGCCCGCCCGCCATCACACCGCGAGGCCTTGCTGCTCCCGGAAGGATCCTCTCCTCAGAGCGCCGTCATAGACGCCCGGGACTCCGTTCCCGAGAGGCCCGGCCGCCCACCCTCCCGCCATCTCAGCGCCCCCACGGACGCCCCCCCTGCTTCCACCCCCCCACTTCGGAGGCCTTCCGTAAAGCGCCCCTCATCCCCCCCCATCTTCCCGGTCCGGTCCTGACTGACTCTCCCCCGCCCCCAGGCAAAAAGCCCTTGTTAGCACCTTGTTAGCACCATGTTAGCACCATGTTACATGTTACATTAACGACAACCTCATTCACACCTCCTCAGCCCTCCCATGCTAGTTGACTGTTCGCTCCCCTCCCCAGGTATCTCTGCTCCCTGACCCCCCTTAACTGGCCCACCCTACTCCAGCTCTTAATAGTTTGTATCTGCTCTCTGTGGCATCATTGTCTGCCAATTCTATTATTGCCATAGCATATTGATTGCTCAACTACACCCTGTCATGCCATCGCCTACTTTTATCATTGCTACTGTTTTATTGCTTCTGCATCTCAATTGTTAACCCCCCGCGGTACTGTCACTCGCCCTGCTGACCTCACTATGAACTTTCAGTTCCCTTGCTCCCAACTGCCATTCCCATTCCTCACCTTCCCCTTCCCCTCTCCCACCCAGCTGTTTCCCTCCCTCTCACCCACCAAGACCGCTCCCCCTCAACCCCTACCAAGGATTCCTCTGTACCAGCGCAGGTCCTCCGCTTCTCCCTCCCAGCCCCCCTCCTCCCCTTCTCCCCGTCCCCACCCCATCCCAGTTCTCCTTTCCCATCGCCACCCCCCTTTCCACTCTCCCCGCCCAGGCCCCCGCCAACTCATCCCAATCCAAACCCTCCCCACCCCTCGCACCCTTCCCCCTCCCTCCCCACCCTCGACAGCTGATGCCAAGTGTGGCCTCTGGAACCCCCGCTCCGCTTTAAGTAAGATCCCTTTCATCCTGGACCTTTTCCTTTCCAGTTCTCTACTCCTCCTCGCCCTAACTGAAACATGGCTGTCGCCGGACGACACGGTCTCTTCTGCTGCTCTCTGCAGTGCAGGCCTCTTCTTCTCCCACTCCCCCAGACTCACCGGAAAAGGAGGAGGTGTCGGTTTCCTTCTCGCCCCCCAATGTCGCTTTCGCACTATCCCTCCTCCCCCTTCCCTTTCCTTCCCTTCCTTTGAAGCCCACATTATTCGCCTCTACCACCCCCTCCAGATTCTTGTAGCCGTCATCTACCGCCCTCCGGGCCCCACTTCCAACTTCTTTAACGACTTTGACCCCTTCCTCACATTCCTTCTCTCCTTCTCCATGCCCACTCTGATCCTCGGAGACTTCAATATCCACATGGATATCCCTAACGACTCCTCTGCCGCCCGCCTTCTATCTCTCCTTGACGCTGCCAACCTCTTCCTCCACCCCACCTCACCCACTCACCAACTTGGTCATACCCTCGACCTCATCATCTCCTACCGCTGCACTGTGTCCACCCTCACCAACTCTGTGATCCCTCTCTCTGATCATAATCTTCTCACCTGCCTCCTCACTCACACTCCTTTCCCCTGTAAATCAGTTTTACTCCCTCACAGAGATCTCCGCTCTCTGGACCCCACCCATCTTTCGGAGCGCCTCACACCCCACCTCGCCGCCCTCTCCTCTCTACCCAGTCTTGATGATCAGATTACTGCTCTCAACTCTACCCTTTCTACTCAGCTAGACTCGCTCGCTCCCCTTTCACTTCGCCGCTCTCGCACCACTAACCCACAGCCCTGGATCACTGCCACTGTCCGCCTCCTTCGCTCTTATGCTCGAGCTGCTGAACGCTGCTGGCGAAAGTCTAAACACCATGCCAACCTCGTTCACTTCAAGTTTATCCTTTCCTGCCTTAACTCAGCCCTCTCTTCTGCCAGACAAAACTATTTCTCCTCCCTTATTGACACCCATGCCCATCACCCCCGCCAGCTCTTCCGTACATTCAACTCCCTTCTCAGGCCCCCGGTTCCTCCCCCTCCTCCTTCCCTCACCCCCAACGATCTGGCCTCCTACTTCATTAACAAAATTAAATCCATCAGGTCCGACCTCCCCAAAGTCTCTTCCCCCCTTTCTCCAACCCCCCGGCTCTCAACACTCTCTGCTACTCTCCCACCCTTCCCAGCGGTATCCTCAGAGGAACTCTCCTCCCTCCTCTCAAGTGCTACTCCGGCCACCTGTGCTTCTGACCCCATTCCCTCTCATCTTATGAAATCTCTCGCTCCATCCCTTCTCCCCTCCTTAACTTCCATCTTCAACCGTTCACTCTCCACTGGTTCCTTCCCCTCTGCCTTCAAACATGCCCATGTCTCTCCCATCCTAAAAAAACCCTCTCTTGACCCCACCTCACCTTCTAGTTATCGTCCCATATCCCTCCTACCATTCCTTTCCAAACTCCTTGAACGAGTTGTCTACACGCGCTGCCTAGAATTCCTCAACAACAACTCTCTCCTCGACCCCCTCCAGTCTGGCTTCCGTCCCCTTCATTCCACGGAAACTGCCCTCTCAAAGGTCACCAATGACCTCTGCTTGCCAAATCCAACGGCTCATACTCTGTCCTAATCCTCCTCGACCTCTCAGCTGCCTTTGACACTGTGGACCACCCCCTTCTCCTCAACACGTTATCTGACCTTGGCTTCACAGACTCCGTCCTCTCCTGGTTCTCCTCTTATCTCTCCGGTCGTTCTTTCTCAGTCTCTTTTGCAGGCTCCTCCTCCCCCTCCCATCCTCTTACTGTGGGGGTTCCCCAAGGTTCAGTGCTTGGTCCCCTTCTGTTCTCAATCTACACTCACTCCCTTGGTGACCTCATTCGCTCCCACGGCTTCAACTATCATCTCTACGCTGATGACACCCAGATCTACATCTTTGCCCCTGCTCTCTCCCCCTCCCTCCAGGCTCGCATCTCCTCCTGCCTTCAGGACATCTCCATCTGGATGTCCGCCCGCCACCTAAAGCTCAACATGTCGAAGACTGAGCTCCTTGTCTTCCCTCCCAAACCTTGTCCTCTCCCTGACTTTCCCATCTCTGTTGACGGCACTACCATCCTTCCCGTCTCACAAGCCCGCAACCTTGGTGTCATCCTCGACTCCGCTCTCTCATTCACCCCTCACATCCAAGCCGTCACCAAAACCTGCCGGTCTCAGCTCCGCAACATTGCCAAGATCCGCCCTTTCCTCTCCATCCAAACCGCTACCCTGCTAATTCAAGCTCTCATCCTATCCCGTCTGGACTACTGCACTAGCCTTCTCTCTGATCTCCCATCCTCGTGTCTCTCTCCACTTCAATCCATACTTCATGCTGCTGCCCGGATTATCTTTGTCCAGAAACGCTCTGGACATATTACTCCCCTCCTCAAAAACCTCCAATGGCTACCGATCAATCTGCGCATCAAGCAGAAACTCCTCACCCTGGGCTTCAAGGCTCTCCATCACCTCGCCCCCTCCTACCTCACCTCCCTTCTCTCCTTCTACTGCCCAGCCCGCACCCTCCGCTCCTCCACCACTAATCTCCTCACTGTACCTCGCTCTCGCCTGTCCCGCCATCGACCCCCGGCCCACGTCATCCCCCGGGCCTGGAATGCCCTCCCTCTGCCCATCCGCCAAGCTAGCTCTCTTCCTCCCTTCAAGGCCCTGCTGAGAGCTCACCTCCTCCAGGAGGCCTTCCCAGACTGAGCCCCTTCTTCCCTCTCCCCCTCGTCCCCCTCTCCATCCTCCCGTCTTACCTCCTTCCCTTCCCCACAGCACCTGTATATATGTATATATGGTTGTACATATTTATTACTCTATTTATCTATTTATTTATTTATTTTACTTGTACATTTCTATCCTACTTATTTTATTTTGTTGGTATGTTTGGTTCTGTTCTCTGTCTCCCCCTTTTAGACTGTGAGCCCACTGTTGGGTAGGGACTGTCTCTATGTGATGCCAATTTGTACTTCCCAAGCGCTTAGTACAGTGCTCTGCACATAGTAAGCGCTCAATAAATACGATTGATTGATTGATTGATTGATGTCTCAGAGCTGAATGTGGAACTCACTAGATGTGAGTTCCATCTTACCTCCTTCCCTTACCCACAGCACCTGTATATATGTATATATGTTTGTACATATTTATTCCTCTATTTATTTATTTATTTTACTTGTACGTATCTATTCTATTTATTTTATTTTGTTAGCATGTTTGGTTTTGTTCTCTGTCTCCCCCTTTTAGACTGTGAGCCCACTGTTGGGTAGGGACTGTCTCTATATGTTGCCAACTTGTACTTCCCAAGCGCTTAGTACAGTGCTCTGCACACAGTAAGCGCTCAATAAATACGATTGATTGATTGATTGATTGGAGCTAAGCTCCTGCATTACAGCCTAAGTTACCAAAAGACAATTACTGTTAATCCATTCGTTCATTCAATCGTATTTACAAGCGCTTACTGTACGCAGAGCACTGTACTAAGCTCTTGGGAGAGTACAAGAGACATATTCCCTTCCCGCAACGTGAGCTAATATTATTGTTGGAGGTAATTTATCAGATTTCTTTCTCCAGAACCATATCTACTCAGCGTTGAGGGAAAATTCAGTTCCTCAATCGCTCTACACGTGACTCACGGCCCCAGATAAAAACTCCAGTATTCAAACTGCCTTCCAAAGGAAAGGTACACCTCACACCATTAGAGGCTGGTCTGAAGGGAAGAGAAAAATTCACTAAGAAAGCATCTCTCACACTATCAAACGTGCTATAAATAGCAAAAGGAGAGTAGTAAGAGTATTAATAGTAGTTGTAGCAGCATTTACTAAGGCCCCCTTGATGCAGTGCACTGTGTTGGCACGTGAAAAGAATAAACTCTAATGGGGAAGACACTCTGAAAAAATATAGCGAAAGGGGAAGATGGAAAAGGGAGGGCAAAGGGAGAGGGAAAATGTAGAGCAGACAGAAGAGAAAGGGGGAAAGGGATCAGGGAGGAAGGTGAGACCAAAGAATGGAACTGAATTTTAAAAAGAAAAGTGCCATCATGAGCATCTTTTAAAACTGAGATCAAAGAAGGAAAAGAGTGAACCACAATGTGTTCAAGGTCATTACAACAGTCAACCGATAAAAGATGTCTCTCGAGAGAACCACTTAATAAGAAGCAGCATATTTCGCAAGAAGGGAGCTGTCTAAAACCCTTCAAGCACTTCGACTCTTCAGTGCCTCACCAAAAAAAATAAAATAAAAAAGGATGTCAAGAAAGGAGAGATCACTGTGCCTCAAACTTGACTTTCCTTCCAAGACGCGTCTGTGGGAAAAGCCATTCCCATATCTTGTTCCACATCAGAAGCCTATTCTGAAGGGGTTCTCTCTGTGGCACAAATTACCTGGCTCTCACTCACCCCAAAGAAAACCCAGTTGCCGCTGGGGCCGGAGTCGTTGTGGCCGGTGTTCCAAAGCTGAATCCTGGGGTCGAGGTGGCTGCAGCTGGGGTGGGAAGGGAGAACAGGCTGGTGGATTGGGTATTGGCAGGAGTTTGGGAGGGGGTGCCGAAACTGAAGCCTCCTCCGGTCCCCGGGGTGGAGAAGGAAAATCCCGTGGCGGCCGTGGTCGTTGCTGGCTTGGCGGTGCCGAAGTTGAAGCCTCCTCCGGTAGTACCGGATGTGCCAAAATTAAATTGACTCATGATTCCAAACCCTGAAGTGGGGGGAAAAAAAGCAAACAGAAAAAAGAAAAACATTACCATCCAATGCCATTCTGAATTCACACTGCCAGATACTCAAATCTGGAAGAGGATGTTTTCATTTTTTGTTCCTATAATTCTATTTTTCTCACCCAAAAAAATCGTGCAACACATGTTGCATATCCTAGGGAGGTCCTTAGGCGATTGATTTCAAATGGAATTGGGGTCTTCACTTGTGGCACATGCAAACTTACAAAGATCCTTTCCCAAGGGCCTGATCGATCATTCTAATTTTTGGAACCAATTCTAGATTTGTCATCTGACCCTCTATTTAGATCTATGTCCATTAAACATTCATGAACCCCAGATTTTCAAGAATGTGGAAAATGAGTCAATAGCATGCTTTTTAAAAAGAGATGTATTGTGAACACCCTCGAGGTAGGGGCTGCGGCATCTACTTCCGGTGAAGTACAGTGCTCTGCACAGAGCAGATAGTACAGCACAGGCCTGGGAATCAGAAGGTCATGAGTTCTAATCCTGGCTCCACCACTGCTCTGCTGTGTGACCTTGGGCAAGTCACTTCACTTCTCTGTGCCTCAATTACTTCATCTGTAAAATGGGGATAGAGACCGTGAGCCCCACATGGGACAGGGATTGTGTCCAACCCAATTTGCTTGTATCTACCCCAATGCTTAGTACAGTGCCTGGCCAAAAGTGAGTGCCTAACAAACACCACAATTATTATTATTATTATTCTTTATTGAACACCTATTTGGTGGAGTGCACTGATCTAGCTGCTTGAGAAGTACAGAATTAAGGAGTGACATGTTTCCTCTCCAAATAAATGCCACTGATTAATGAACTTCAAATGATAGTACTATTTAGGTAACATTTTAGTTAATTAAGTATTGGCAAATAGGAACTAATGGACTACACAGAAGGTGGGGCACTTGGATGAACATAAACATATATAAAAGTCACTCCCTGAGTGCTTACTGTGTGCACTGCACTGTGTACTAAGCACTTGGGAGAGTACAATACAATGCAGTTGGAACACTACTGAGTGAGGAAAAGTGTGTGCATTCAAAAACGCACTTCTGAATAGAAGATGCCTCTGCTGGCACTGGAACTTCATCCATGAGAACAAGTGTCACCAAAGGAGCCAAAAATATGGCAGGACAGTTTCTGGCTAATTATCTTACTGGGTGCATCGCATCCCTAGTCTATCTGTCTAGGTACGTTGGGTCCTGTTGTCTGTCATCTCACTAGAGTTTGGGGAAAGAGGGAAGAAGGGCCTGCTGTCAGGACACGTGCTGGAGTTATTTTTCATTCATTCATTTATTAAGCGCTTACTGTGCGCAGAGCACTGTACTAAGCACTTGGGAGAGCACAAATCGGCAACATATAGAGACGGTCCTTACCCAACAATGGGCTCACAGTCTAGAAGGGGGAGACAGACAACAAAACAATACAAGTAGACAGGTGTCAATACCATCAGAATAAATAGAATTATAGCTATATACAAAGGCACAGTTTGCTCTCTGTCCTGGCTTCCATTGTGAGATGGCTGTGAGGAATAGCCTGACACAGTCTCGAGCTAAATAATAGTAATTACAAGAGTGGTATTTGTTAAGCGCTTACTATGTGCCAAGCACTGTCCTTAGGACTTGGGTAGGTACAGGGGAATCAGGGTGTCCACGTGGGGCTCACAGTCTCAATCCCTGTTTTATAGATGAGGTAACTGAGGCACAGAGAAGTTAAGTGGCTTGCCCAAGTCACACAGCTGACAAGTGGAGGAGCCAGGATTAGAACCCTCGACCTCCGACTCCCAAGCCAGTATTCTTTCCACTACGCTAAGCTGCTTCTCAAGCTAAAGACAATGGGCTTCTGCAAGTCACTCTCCCTTTGTGCTGCAACACTGACTGGGTGACTTTTCCACTTCTGCTCACTTGCAGAGTTTTGGGCAGATGTTATCCCCTCAGCTGATACCCAGCACATGGTGCTATTAGACCAAGCGCTTAGTACAGTGCTCTGCACACAGTAAGCGCTCAATAAATATGATTGATTGATGATTGACTGATTAGACCATAAGACTCTTTGAGGGCAGGGAACCTGTGTTTTGCTTCCATTGGTCTCTCCCAAGGACCTAGTATACTGCCTTGTCCTTAGCAGACCTCCATAAACACTATCAATCAGTGGTGCTCACTGAGTGCTTACTCTGCGCAGAGTACTGTAATAAATGCTTGGGAGAGCACAATGTAACAGAGTTGGTAAACACGTTCCTTGCCCACAATGAGTTTACAGTCTAGAGATGTACATATTTATTACTCTATTTATTTTACTTGTACATATCTATTCTATTTATTTTATTTTGTTAGTATGTTTGGTTTTGTTCTCTGTCTCCCCCTTTTAGACTGTGAGCCCACTGCTGGGTAGGGACTGTCTCTATATGTTGCCAACGTGTACTTCCCAAGCGCTTAGTACAGTGCTCTGCACACAGTAAGCGCTCAATAAATACGATTGATTGACTGATTGATCAGATACCTGCTCTCCCCATTCCTTGGACTATGAATCCAGTATGGGATGGGGACTGTTCCCCATCTGATTACACTGTACTTACTCCAGGACTTAGCACAATGCTCAGCACTACAGTGACCATTTAATACAATAACTAAGAAGCACAGCGAAGGCTGGTTTTTGCCAGGGTATCAGCTAATAGATAAGAGAGGTGCACTTCTGTTTCTAGGCTTGCCAGCCTGTTAAAGGAGGTTTCCCGTGGACTGCTGGGTGCTGGCCGTGAGCTTTCCCCCGTGCATTTCCTGCAAAATGGGAATATTCCCTACCTCATAATAGTGCTGTGAGGTTCAAATGAGATCACTGACGTGAAAGAACTTTGGAAAAATAAACACACTTGCCAAGACAACTCATCTTCTATTCTAATGCAATGGTGGACAAATGAAGTCTATTGATAATCAAACTCTCCCATTACAGCATAAGAATTAATTAGGGAATTTAAGTACTCACTATGTGCCAACTACACAAAGTGCTGGGGAAGATACAAGGTAATCACATCAGACACGGTCCCTGTCCCACATGGAGCTGTAATTTATTTAATTATACTAATGTGTCTCCCACTCTAGACTATAAGTTCTGTGAGGGCAGTGAACGTGTCTGTTTATTGTTATAATGTACTCTCCCAAGCGCATAGAACGGTGCTCTGCACAAAGTGCTCAATTAATTCAACTGAATGACCTCAAAGTGGGAGAATACATATTTAATCTCCACTTTACAGATGAGGAGACTGAGGCCCAGAGTCATTAAGTGGCTTGTCTGAGGTCACACAACAGGTATGTGGCAGAACCGGGAAGTTCTCAACCAAATCATATCCCAAAGGCAGTACATGAAGGAAGACTAAGTTCACCAACTGTCTCTTTCCTATCATACTTATTGAGTGCTTACTGACTTCAGTGCACTGTACTACGAAGTCAGTGAAATAGAAGGCATGTTCCTGCCCATAATTAGCTTAGTCTAGAGGATGAGATATTAATACAAATTATGCATACAAACATAAGTGCTTTGGGGCTATGGAGGGATGAATAAAGGGTACCAATCCCGGTGCAAGGACAACGCAGAAGGGAGTGGGAGAAGAGGAAATGGGGGGCCTGGTCAGGGAAGGCTTTTGGAAATATGCCAACAACAATAATAATAATATTAAGGGTATCTGCTAAGCGCTTACTATGTGCCAGGCACTGTTCTAAGCACTAGGGTAGATAAAAGAAATCAGGTTGGATGCAGTCCCCGTCCCACATAGGGGTTACAATCTTAAGAATCTTAAGAAGCAGCGTGGCTCCGTGGAAAGAGCATGGGCTTTGGAGTCAGAGGTCATGGATTCAAATCCCGGTTTTGCCAACTGTCAGCTGTATGACTTTGGGCAAGTCACAACTTCTCTGTGCCTCAGTTACCTCATCTATAAAATGGGGATTAAGACTGTGAGCCCCCCCGTGGGACAACCTGATCACCTTGTAACCTCCCCAGCACTTAGAACAGTGCTTAATAAATTCAGTCAATTGTATTTATTGAGCACGTATTGTGTGCAGAGCACTGTACTAAGCGCTTGGGAAGCACAAGTTGGCAACATATAGAGATGGTCCCTACTCAACAACGGGCTCACAGTCTAGAAGGGGGAGACAGACAACAAAACACATGGACAGGTGTCAAGTCATCAGAATAAATAGAAATAAAGCTAGATGCACATCATTAACAAAATATATAGAATAGTAAACATGTACAAGTAAAATAGAGTAATAAATCTGTACAAACAGGTGCTGTGGAGAGGGGAAGGAGGTAGGGCGGGGGGACGGGGAGGAGGAGAGGAAAAGGGGGGCTCAGTCTGGGAAGGCCAGGCTGTCTGTCCCGCCATCGACCCCCAGCCCACCTCATCCCCCGGGCCTGGAATGCCCTCCCTCTGCCCATTCGCCAAGCTAGCTCTCTTCCTCCCTTCAAGGCCCTGCTGAGAGCTCACCTCCTCCAGGAGGCCTTCCCAGACTGAGCCCCTTCCTTCCTCTCCCCCTCGTCCCCCTCTCCATCCCCTCCATCTTACCTCCTTCCCTTCCCCACAGCACCTGTATATATGTATATATGTTTGTACATATCTTTTACTCTATTTATTTATTTTACTTGTACATATCTATTCTATTTATTTTATTTTGTTAGTATGTTTGGTTTTGTTCTCTGTCTCCCCCTTTCAGACTGTGAGCCCACTGTCGGGTAGGGACTGTCTCTATGTGTTGCCAATTTGTACTTCCCAAGCGATTAGTACAGTGCTCTGCGCATAGCAAGCGCTCAATAAATATGATTGATGATGATGATGATGGCAAGAGGGCTAGCAGTCCTAGTCGGGTGCAGTAACCAGCCCTGAGACCCAGGAGTGACTGACGGACACCAGCTCTTAGTACTGTCCTAATCAGCAATGTCCAGAACAGCCCTGAGGCAGCGACAGGGCAGGGCAGAGACCCCAGGGTGTCTCCACACTCTCTGTTCCCACATGGTTTTGCTGTCTAAGGAGAGGGAGGAACAGGTATGGAATCCCCATCCCCAAAACAGGCACAGGGAAGAATTGTGACTCGCCCAAATTCACACCACAGGCAAGTGGCAGAACTGGGATGAGAGCCCAGGTCCTTGACTCCTGAGCCCATGCTCTGTCCACCGGACCACATTACTTCCTATGATGTGGTTGGAGTTCTGCCCTCTCTGGAAGAGATTCCCACGGTCTGCTGTGTCCATGTCCAATGACCGCGCTGGCCCATTCACGCTGGCTTGAGCTTCTGCCCTCTCTGGAAGAGATCCCCACGGTCTGCTGTGTCCACGTCCAAAGACTGCGCTGGCCCATTCAGGCCGGCTTGAGCTTCTGCCCTCTCTGGAAGAGATCCCCACGGTCTGCTGTGTCCACGTCCAAAGACTGCGCTGGCCCATTCAGGCCGGCTTGAGCTTCTGCACTCTCTGGAAGCGATCCCCACGGTCTGCTGTGTCCATGTCCAATGACTGCGCTGGCCCTTTCAGGCCGGCTTGAGCTCTAGGGCTCTAGTGTCCGAGACAGGCCAGGGTCAGTCCAGGATAGGAAGGGATCTGGACCCAGATGTGCGATTGTTTGGGGGAATCCTTGGATTCTCAATCCCGTGATGATCCACAGGCAGACTCTAATCGCCCCAATCAATCAGTGGTACTTACTGAGCACTTACTCTGTGCAAAGCACTGTACTAAGCACTTGGGAGAGTGCAATAAAGCTGGTCAACACAATCCCTGCCCTCAAGGAGCATACGGTCTAGTGGAGGACCTTCCAGTCTAGTGGAAGAGTTTACAACCTGTCGTAATCCCTCTCCCATCCCCTTCTTCAGCCCCAGCGCTGGGAGGCCCAAACTGAGCCAAAACCTCCCTGGGGGCCTGACCCACCAGGAGCTTCCAACTTCTGCCTAGTCTCAACTCCCCTCTTTCCACCAGCTCCACCGGGCCTGCCCCTCCGTGCCTTCAGGGAGTCTACAAATGGGCCATCATCATCATCATCATTATTATTATTATTAATCCCTACTTTACAGATGAGGGAACTGAGGCATGGAGAAGTAAGTGACTTGCCCAAGGTCACACAGCTGACAAGAGGTGGAACCACGATTAGAACCCAGATCCTTCCTACTCCCACTTGGTGCTCTATCCACCACCTGCTTCTCAGGCTTTGAAGGTGGGAAGAGTGATAATCTGTCAGATATGAAGGAGGGCATTCCAGGCCACAGGAAAGAGGATGGCAGAGTGATTGTCAACCTTTACCTGCCTCAGTTTCCTCTTCTGTCAATAAGGGCATTGACAGTAAGCTCCTGGTGGGCAGAGAAAACATCTATCAACTCTGTAGTACTGTACTCTCCCAAGCACTTAGTACAGTGCTCTTAACACATTAAATGCACAATATTCATTCATTCAATCGTATTTATTGAGCGCTTACCGTGTGCAGAGCACCGTACTAAGCGCTTGGAAAGTACAATTCGGCAACAGATAGAGACAATCCCTACCCAATAACGGGCTCTGACTGATTTCCTCAGGTTATGAGCCCCCAGTGGGCCACGAACTGTGTTCAATCTAATTACCTTGCACTGACCCCTGAGGCTTCTGGGTGCCTGGTACTCAGTAATTAACAATCGTTATTATTAAAAGCAGGCATTTGCACTTGGTTTTTCACCCTTTATTCACCCCTCCCTCACTTCCACAGCACTTATGTATATATCAATAAATTCTTTATATTAATGTTTGTCTCCCCATCTAGTCTGTAAGCTTGTTGTTGGCAGGGAACATGTCCGTCAAATCTGATATATTATTCATTCATTCAATCGTCTTTACTGAGCGCTTACTGTGTGCAGAGCACTGTACTAAGCGCTTGGGAAGTACAAGTCAGCAACATATAGAGACAGTCCCTACCCAACAACAGGTTCACAGTCTAGGAGGGGGAGACAGACAACAAAACATGCAGACAGGTGTCAAGATTGTCAGAACAAACAGAATTATACCCATATGCACAACATTAACAAAATAAATAGAATAGTAAATGTGTACAAGTAAAATAAATACAGTAATAAATCTGTACATATATATACAGGTGCTGTGGGGAGGGGAAGGAGGTACGGGATGGGGGGATGGGGAGGAGAGGAAAAAGGGGGCTTAGCGTGGGAAGGCCTCCTGGAGGAGGTGAGCTCTCAGTAGGGCTTTGAAGGGAGGAAGGGAGCTAGCTTGGCGGATGTGTGGAGGGAGGGCATTCAAGGCCAGGGGAATTTATACTTCCAAACTCTTATTACAGTGTTCTACACATAGACCCAAGCGCTTAGTATAGCGCTCTGCACACAGGAAGCACTCAATAAATACGATTGATTGATTGATAGTAAGTGCTCAAGAAATATGACTGATTTAAGGAACAGGTTCAGCCATTTGAAGTCTCTGGCCTGGAACACCCTCCCATCTCAAATCCGACAGGGATTCTCCCCCCTTTCAAAGCCTTATTGAAGGCTCATCTCCTCTGAGAGCACTTCCCAGACAAAGCCCCACTTTTCCTCTTCTCCCACTCCCTTTGCTCTTCCCTCTTTCCAGCCCCATAGCACTTATGTCCCTACCTTGTAATTTTATTTACTTGTATTGCTACCTATCTCCCCTCCCCAGGCTGTAAGCTCGTTGTGTGCAGGGAATGTGCTGTTGATTGTTGCACTGTACTCTCCCAGGCGCTTAGTACAGTGCTCTGCACCCAGTAATTGCTCAATAAACACGACTGACTGAATGAATGAAGCTGTGGCTCTGGGTGAAGAAAGGAGTTACTCCCAGACCGCAATGAGGCTGTTTCCAGGAGGTCTTACCCAAACTGAGCCCCTTCTTTTCCTCTGCTCCTTTTCCCTTCCTCCCCATCACCCCCACTACCTCCCTCTGCCCTACCCCCTTCCCCTCCCCACAGCACTTGTGTATATCTGTACATATTTACTCTATTTTATTAATGTGTATATAGCTATAATTCTATTTATTCTAGAGGTATTGACACCTATCTCCTTGTTTTGTTGTCTGTCTCCCCCTTCTAGACTGTGAGCCTGTTGTTGGGTAGGGACCGCCTCTATATGTTGCCGATTTGTACTTCCCAAGCGCTCAGTACAGTGCTTTGCACCCAGTAAGCACTCAATAAATACGATTGAATGAATGAATGTTACTCAGGTCACCGTATTTATTTCTCCCGCCCACCCGCGGGCTCAGCAGTTGGCGGGAAGAGCCCAAACAGAAGCTCGGTGTCTTCCTGAGTTATGAATTTCTGTAAGCTCGCCGTGGGCTTGGAATCAAAACCTCTCTTTATAACATAACAATTAATTAGATAATTTCAGCCATTCATTCGTGTTTACTGAGCGGTTAGTCTGTGCAGAGCACTGTACTAAGCACTTGGAAAGTACAATACGGCAATAAAAAAGAGAAGATCCCTGCTCACAGGGCTGGGGTACATACATGTGTTTGATGCTATATTGTATTCATTCATTCAGTCGTATTTATTGAGCGCTTACTGCGCTTAGAACAGTGCTTTGCATATAGTAGGCGCTTAATAAATGCCTTCATTATTATTATTATTACTAAGCGCTTGGAAAGTACAATAGATACAAGATGTGCTTGATGCTATACTGTACTCTCCCAAGCAATAAGCAACGCAATAAGCACTCAGTAAATACTTTTAATAATAATAATTAATACGAATAATCAGATAAGACAGTCCCTGTTCCTACTGTGTGTCACCCCTCCAGACTGTGAGCTTGTTGTGGGCAGCGAATGTGTCTGTTTATTGTTCTATCGGACTCTCCTGAGTGCTTAGAGAAGCAGCGTGGCTCAGTGGAAAGAGCCCGGGCTTGAGAGTCAGAGGTCATGGGTTCTAATCCCGGCTCTGCCACTTGTCAGCTGTGTGACCTTGGGCAAGTCACTTGACTTCTCTGGGCCTCAGTTACCTCACTGTAAAATGGGGATGAAGACTGTGAGCCCCCCGTGGGACAACCTGATCACCTTGTAGCCTCCCCGGTGCTTAGAACAGTGCTTGGCACACAGTAAGCGCTTAATAAATGACATCATTATTATTATTGGGTAGGGACCATCCCTATATGGTGCCAACTTGTACTTCCCAAGCACTTAGTACAGTGCTCTGCTTGGCACATAGTAGGCGCTTAACAAATGACATCATTATTATTATTGGGTAGGGACCGTCTCTATATGTTGCCAACTTGTACTTCCCAAGCGCTTAATACAGTGCTCTGCACACAGTAAGCGGTCAATAAATACGATTAATTCATGAACAATTAATTCATTCGTTCATTCAATCGTATTTATTGAGCGCTAACTGTGTGCAGAGCACTGTACTAAGCGCTTGGGAAGTACAAGTTGGCAACATATACAGACGGCCCCTACCTAACAGTGGGGTCACAGTCTAGAAGAGGGAGACAGAACAAAACACGTTAACAAAATAAAATAAATAGAATAAATATGTACAAACATAAATAAAAATAGAGTCTCAGTTCCCTTATCTGTAAAACGGGGATTATGACTGTGAGCCCCCCGTGGGACAACCTGATCACCTGATATCCAGCCCAGGGCTTACAAAAGTGCTCGGCACGTCGACCCCAGGCCCACGTCATCCCCCGGGCCTGGAATGGCCTCCCTCTGCCCATCCGCCAAGCTAGCTCTCTTCCTCCCTTCAAGGCCCTACTGAGAGCTCACCTCCTCCCGGAGGCCTTCCCAGACTGAGCCCCTTCCTTCCTCTCCCCCTCGTCCCCTTCTCCATCCCCCTCATCTTACCTCCTTCCCTTCCCCACAGCACCTGTATATATGTTTGTACATATTTATTACTCCATTCATTTATACATATCTATTCTATTTGCTTTAATTTGTTAGTATGTTTGGTTTTGTTCTCTGTCTCCCCCTTCTAGACTGTGAGCCCACTGTTGGGTAGGGACCGCCTCCATATGTTGCCAACTTGTACTTCCCAAGCGCTTAGTACACTGCTCTGCACACAGTATGCGCTCGATAAAAACGACTGATTGATGGATTGATAGCAAGCGCTTAAGCAGCAGCGTGGCTCGGCGGAAAGAGCCCGGGCTTTGGAGTCAGAGGTCATGGGTTCGACTCCCGACTCCGCCACATGTCTGCTGCGTGATCTTGGGCAAGTCACTTAACTTCTCCGGGCCTCAGTTCCCTCATCTCTAAACTGGGGATGAAGGCTGTGAGCCCCACGTGGGACAACCTGTTCACCTTGTATCCCCCCCGCGCTTAGAACAGTGCTTCGCACATAGTAAGCGCTTAACAAATGTTATTATTATTATTATTATTCTCCGGGCTTCAGTTCCCTCCTCTGTAAAAGGGGGATTAAGACTGGGAGTCCCACGTGGGACAACCTGATCAGCCTGTATCCTCCCCAGCGCTTAGAACAGTGCTTTGCACATAGTAAGCGCTTAAAAAATGTCAATTATTATTATTAATAATAATAATAAATCATCATCATCATCAATCGTATTTATTGAGCGCTTACTATGTGCAGAGCACTGTACTAAGCGCTTGGGAAGTACAAATTGGCAACATATAGAGACAGTCCCTACCCAACAGTGGGCTCACCGTCTAAAAGGGGGAAACAGAGAACAAAACCAAACATACTAACAAAATAAAATCAATAGAATAGATATGTACAAGTAAAATAGAGTAATAAATATGTACAAACATATATACAGGTGCTGTGGGGAAGGGAAGGAGGTAAGAAGGGGGGGATGGAGAGGGGGACGAGGGGGAGAGGAAGGAAGGGGCTCAGTGTGGGAAGGCCTCCTGGAGGAGGTGAGCTCTCAGCAGGGCCTTGAAGGGAGGAAGAGAGCTAGCTTGGCGGAGGGGCAGAGGGAGGCCATTCCAGGCCCGGGGGAGGACGTGGTGCAGTGTCCTGCGGACGACAGTTGATCAATAAATACGACTGATGTAGGGGCCTCGACGAAAACCAGTCCTGGTGGGGGTGGCCACGTGGAGAGGGATGGGGGAGACGCCACCTCGCCCCCCAGGCTTGCCAGGCGGGGCCTGCCAACCCGTTTCCGGGTTAAGAAAGGTAAGGCCGCCATGGTGGGGAGCGGAGCGGCCTGTCAGGGATGGGGGACACGCCGAACAAAACCACCCCAACTCACCGCCTCAGCCGCCTCAGCCTCCTCAGCCTCCACTCCAGCTCCCGCTTCGGGCCCTCCCGCGACCCCTCGGCCCACTGCGCCTGCGCGACAGCCGCCTGCGCGTGACGTCACGCTGACGCCAGGCGGCGCGGCCAATGGGCGGGCGGGGCGCTTGATTGACGTTCAAATAAGGGCAGGGGCTAGGAGGCCGCGACGGAGCGCGCCCCTGGATGGATCCCGAGCGTCCTATTGGCTGCCCGCGATGGTCTCCTCTGATTGGCTCGAGAGGAAGGCGGCGAGGGAAGCCGCCGAGCCGCTGCCATGGTAACGGGAGGACGCTGAACTCGCCTCCTGGACCATTTCGAAGGCGAGAGGGTGAGCCGGGGGCGGACGGGTGAAGTTGGGGGCGGGGGGGGAAGGGGGGTCTCAGCGCGGTTAATATGTTTTGTTTTGTTCTCTATCTCCCCATTCTAGACTGTGAGCCCACTGTTGGGTAGGGACCGTCTCTATATGTTGCCAACTTGGACTTCCCAAGCGCTTAGTAAAATGGGGAGAATAATAATAATAATAATAATAATAATAACATTTGTTAAGCGCTTACTATGTGCGAAGCACTGTTCTAAGCGCTGGGGGGAAGCAAGGTGATCAGGTTGTCCCACGTGGGGCTCACAGTCTTCATCCCCATTTTAGAGATGAGGGAACCCAGACTGAGCCCCTTCCTTCCTCTCCCCCTCGTCCCCCTCTCCATCCCCCCCATCTTACCTCCTTCCCTTCCCCACAGCACCTGTATATATGTATATATGTTTGTACATATTTATTACTCTATTTATTTTACTTGTACATATCTATTCTATTTATTTTATTCTGTTAGTATGTTTGGTTTTTTTTCTCTGTCTCCCCCTTTTAGACTGTGAGCCCAATGTTGGGTAGGGACTGTCTCTATATGTTGCCACTTTGTACTTCCCAAGCGCTTAGTCCAGTGCTGTGCACACAGTAAGCGCTCAATAAATACGATTGAATGAATGAATAGACTGTGAGCCCGCTGTTGGGTAGGGACCGTCTCTGTATGTTGCCAACTTGTACTTCCCAAGTGCTTAGTCCAGTGCTCTGCACACAGTAAGCGCTCAATAAATACGATTGAATGAATGAATAGACTGTGAGCCCGCTGTTGGGTAGGGACCGTCTCTGTATGTTGCCAACTTGTACTTCCCAAGCACTTAGTACAGTGCTCTGCACACAGTAAACGCTCAATAAATACGATTGAATGAATGAATGAATGAATATGATTGAATGAATGAATAGGGGAGAGGAGGAAGGGGAAGAGAGGTCACTCCACCTGGGGGCAAAAAGGTGTGTTATTCAATTCGGTCATTCAGTCCTATTTATTGAGCGCTGACTGGGTGCAGAGCACTGGACTAAGCGCTTGAAAAGTACAATTCGGAATAATGATGGTATTTGTTAAGCGCATACTATGTGCCAAGCACTGTTGTAAGCACTGGGGTAGATACTTCGTAATCAGGTTGTCCCACGTGGGGCTCACAGTCTTAATCCCCATTTGAAAGGTGAGGGCACTGAGGCCTGGAGAAGTGAAGTGACTTGCTCAAAGTCGCACAGTTGACAAGTGGCGGAGGCGGGATTAGAACCCACGACCTCTAACCCCCGCCCCCCCCCCCCCCCCCCCACAGATCGTGCTCTTGTCACTAAGCCACGCTGCTTCTCTGTCCGCTCCCCTAACCTCAGAATGCAGATTTGGTCATCTGGCTGCCAGGGCGGGAGCAGCCACGTTCCTCTTGATAATAATAATAATTATAGTATTTACTAAGCACTTACTATGTTCCAAGCACTGTTCTAATCGCTGGGGTAGGTACAAGGTAATCAGATAGTCCCACGTGGGGCTCATAGTCTTAATCCCAACTTTACAGATGAGGTAACTGAGGCACAGAGAAGTTAAGTGACTTGCCCACGGTTACACAGCAGACAAGTGGCGGAGGCGGAATTAGAACCCACTTCCTCTGATTCCCAAGCCCGTGTTCTGGCTATTAGGCCATGCTGCTTCCCATGCTGCCTGTCTGCGCTGGGAGCGGCCTGGTCCTTTTCTCCGGCTACTCTCCCTGGTCGCTGCCGGGTAGAGGAGGAGAACTGTGAACTGTCTGGAGTCAAACGGCCGGGTCCCCTGACGGATCTCCAGGGGCCAAAGATCCAGTGGCTTTTGGGAGGGAGCCATTGGGGCATGAGGTTTTAGGGGTGGAGGGAGCAGAGGGACTAATAATAATAATTGTGGTATTTGTTAAGCGCTTACTATGTGCCAGGCACTATACTAACCACTGGGGTGGATACTAGCAATTGGGTTGGACAAAGACCCTGTCCCACGTGGGGCTCACAATCTCAATCCCCATTTTACAGATGAGGGAACTGAGGCCCAGAGAAGCAAAGTGACTTAACCAAGGTCACACAGCTTGGAAGAGCCGGGATTAGAGCCCATGTCCTTCTGACTCCGAGGCCCGTGCTCTGTCCATTATTCCATGCTTCTCCTGCCCTGACAATTAGTTGTTCAAGTTTCCTGGGGTCACCCCACAGCTGCCCAGTCATTGCCCCATTCAAGTCATTGCCCTAAACGACCCAATCTTGACTTGGGAAAGTTTAGAGCAGAGACTAGAACAGTCATGGACATCCGAGGGGTGACCTCAGAAAAACAAGTGATTGTTAGGGCAGAAGAAAAGGGAGGAAACAAATCAATCTAAGATTTAGGAAGAGGAGAACAGAATTGTACTTTTTGGGTGGAGAAATGGGACACAGTGAATCCCGCAACCCATAGGACTTTGCAGGCCATGGTCAGCCAATTACTTACATCAGAATTAGCCTAAGTAACTCTTCAGACCTTTTGAGGATTATGAAACAAAAGAGTTGGTTGAGGAAGATTTCATCTATTTAAGCTACCCATTTCCCTGATCTCACCTCCTCCACCAAAACCCACAGCTCATTTCTCATTTTCACTCCACTGAACGAGAGGCGGCCTTGAAGGAACAGAACAATGTAGTTGGCCATATAGCTAACACTCAGTTAGTCATAAAAAGAGGCAGAGCTATAATAGGTAATAGAAATCCATGGAGAATTTAAATCCACAGACCCCAAAGACAACAAAGTCTTATTTTAACCAATAATTCAAAAATAGCAGTATGGCCTAGTGACAAGACCACAGGCTTGGGAGTCAGAGGTTGTGGGTTCTAATTCCGGCTCTGCCACTTGACTGTTGTGTGACTTCGGGTAAGTCACTTTACTTCTCCGTGCCTGAGTTACCTCATCTGTAAAATGGGGATTGTGACCGTGAGCCCCGTGTGGGACAGGGACTGTGTCCAACCTGATTACCTTTTATTTATCCCAGTGAGTAGTGCAGTACCTGGGACATAATAAGTGCTTAACAAATGTCATTAAAAATATCTAACACCCTTAACTTAATAATAATTATGGTATTTATTAAGCACTTACTATGTGTCAGGCACACACTAAGTGCTGGGGTAGATACGAGCCCATTGGGATGGACACAGTCCCTGTCCCAGATGGGGCTCACAGTCTCAATCCCCCTTTTACAGATGGGGTAACTGAGGCCCAGAGAAGTTGCCCAAAGTCACACAGCAGACCAGTAGTGGAGCTGGGATTAGAACCCATGACCTTCCCAGACCCGTGCTGTATCCACTATGCCATGCTGCTTCTCAGACTTCCCTCTACCTCCCTCATTTTCCTTAAAGCAACCCAAAAGAACCTCTTATTCATGAATCTAACCAAACCCTTCTTGTTTTTATTGATGTTTTCCTACTGGATGATATTCTGTGGTAACCACTTCCATATGTTTAGCCTCTTCTCTGTGGAAATAAATTGCCTTATGTTTGTTTTGAACAATCACTTTCAAGCTTCAGTGGAGGCCCCTTAGTCCTGATGGTGTAGAATTTGATGAGCAACGATATCATGTGCATCCTTTCCAAACTTTTCATGATTTTGTAATTTCCGACGAGTCCTTTCTCAGCCTTCATCTTTCCGGACTGAAGAGTCGTAAACTGTTTAAAGTCCAGTGCAGGGCTAATCTTTTTAAATAATCAGTTGACATTTTGTAACTTGCCCAAGTTCACAGAACAGGCTGGTGGTGAGCTGGACCTAGAGCATAGCTCTCCTGATTCCCAGGCAAAGCTCTTTCCTCTGCCCCTTTCTCTGCTTCCAGGAGGTTCATTCATTCATTCAATCATATTTACTGAGCGCTTACTGTGTGCAGAGCACTGTACTAAGCGCTTGGGAAGTACAAGTTGGCAACATATAGAGGCGGTCCCTACCCAACAGCAGGCTCACAGTCTAAAAGGGGGAGACAGACAACAAAACAAAGCATATTAACAAAATAAATAGAATACGTACAAGTAAAATAAATAAATGAGTAATAAATATGTACAAACATATATACATAGTGATTTGAATATAGATAGCACACCCCTCTAAATGGTTATCACAACCCAAAATTTGGTAGACTGTGAGCCTTCTAGACTGTGAGCCCACTGTTGGGTAGGGACCATCTCCATATGTTGCCAATCTGCACTTCCCAAGCGCTTAGCACAGTGCTCTGCACACAGCAAGCGCCCAACAAATACGATTGAATGAATGAATGAATGGTAACCCAGTTTTCTGGAGGTGAGGGCAAGGTTCAGAACTGCCAGCCGCCAGTCCCTTCCAACATCTATTAACATCTTAGGGAAGCCGCGTGGTTCAGTGGAAAGATCCCAGGCTTGGGAGTCAGAGGTCATGGGTTCTAATCCCGGCTCCACCGCTTGTTAGCTGTGTGACTTTGGGCAAGTCACTTAACTTCTCTGTGCCTCAGTTACCTCATCTGTAAAATGGGGATTAAGACTGTGAGCCCCACGTGCGAAAACCTGATCACCTTGTATCCTCCCCCGTGCTTAGAACAGTGCTTTGCACATAGTAAGCACTTAACAAATGCCATCATTAGTATTATTATCTACTAAGGACTGAACAGAGTCTTGGGGCAATTTCTATTGGGAAAGGTGATGAGATCTTGAACAATAACACTCTCCTATCAATCAATCAATCATCATCATCATCACCATCAATGGTATTTGAGTGCTGACTGTGTATAGAGCATTGTACTAAGCACTTGGGGGAGTACAGTAAAACAGAGTTGGAAGACACATTCCCTACCCACAAGGAGTTTGCGGTCTAGTTTTACCTCTTCCTTCAGAAACTGGAGAGAGTTTGAGGAGCAGAGCAGCATGGTCTAATGGAATGAGCACGAGTTTCTAAGTCAGAGGACCTGGGTTCTAATTCCGGCTCTGGCACTTACCTGCTGTGTGACCCTGATGACATCACTCAACTTCTCTGTGCCTCGGTTCCCTCATCCGCAAAATGATGATTCAGTGCCTTTTCTCCCTCCTACTCAGACTGTGAACCCCACATGGGACCTGATTATCTTATATCTACCCCAGTGCTAAGTACAGTGCTTGGCACACAGTAAGCGCTTAACAAATACCACAATTATATTATCATCATCATCATCATCAATCGTATTTATTGAGCGCTTACTGTGTGCAGAGCACTGTACTAAGTGCTTGGGAAGTACAAGTTGGCAACATATATTATTATAATGATATTATTATTATCATTATTACTCCCAGGACCAAGTCCCAGACACATGGTCTGAGGACTGAAGTGGGGTACCCAGAAACAGAGGAGAGGAGGTATGTGAGGGCTGCAGTGAAGCCCAGCCTCAAATGAGTTTATTTATTTATTTTACTTGTGCATATCTATCCTATTTATTTTATTTTGTTAGTATGTTTGGTTTTGTTCTCTGTCTCCCCCTTTTAGACTGTGAGCCCACTGTTGGGTAGGGACTGTCTCTATATGTTGCCAATTTGTACTTCCCAAGCGCTTAGTACACTGCTCTGCACATAGTAAGAGCTCAATAAATGCGATTGATGATGATGATGATGAGTTGGCCTGGCAGTGGAAGTTGACTGACCTTCCTAAGTAGCAATCAAGAAACGGGGTGGGCTTTTTGAGCAGATGCTTTCAGAAGATTTCGAGACAGAGACAATCCAAAACAGCCAAACTCACTGCGAATAGAAAAAACATCAGGACAACAGGGTTGATCTGTGTCTCTGTTCCGTGTGAAAGGTACTGTCAATCATGGTTTGGCCTTTTTACCCAGACATTACTATTGGTGCTACATAATCTTTGAATATGTGGGAAAACTTCATATACCATAGAGGAATATGGAATACACTTGGATTTGCATGCTTTATTCGTCCCACCCCAAGCCCCACAGCATTTACGTGCATATCCATAATTTATTTATTGACATTAATGTCTGTCTCCCCCTCCGGACTGTAAGCTCCTTGTGGGCAAGGAACGTGTTTACCAACTCAGCTATTTTATACTGTTAGTACAGTGCTCTGCACACAGAAAGCACTCAATAAATACAATTGATGGAATGATGGATTGAGGAATCAGTCCCAGTTTGGAACTTTCTCCCCAACTAGTTGCAGAGGTTCTGAGGAAACTCACTTCTCAGGCCCACTGGGCCACTCTGCATGATAATGTGTGCATGAATGCTTGGAGATCAAGACAACTCCAGCTACCTGGCACTTAGCCCATTTGCCCTGCCCTTTCGAACACGGTGCTGGCTCAAAACTTCCTCAGAGATGCTGGAAGGCCTAGGGGGCCTGTTCTGGTGTGCAGCCCACTGCCCCCTCCCCAAGGGTCCTCCTCAAACTCAGCCATGCCATCAAGGTCCAAAAGACGTGGCATTGGTTAGGTCTGGAGCACCTCTGGAACTGTTCAAAATGATGTCATCTCCCTAGGAGGCCTTCTTAAACTGCTCTGCATCCCACCCAGTGACCCGCAAAGGATTCCCTGAAGTCGTCCTGCCTAGGAGTTTCCTGGGTGAGGCCTGCCCAGAAACGGCAGTCGTAGAAGCTGCAAATCTCCAAGTCCGCTGTGTGACCTTGGGCAAGTGAGTTTAGTTCTCTGTGCCTCTGTTACCTCATCTGTAAAATGGGGATTAAGGCTGTGAGCCCCATGTGGGATAACCTGATTACCTTGTATCTACCCCAGCGCTTAGAAGAGTGTTTGGCACATAGTAAGCACTTAACAAATACCATCATTATTATTATTATTGCTCTCCTTCTTGTGTGTATTCAAATGGGTATGCTTGCTCAATTTATGGTAAGCCCCTTGAGGACACAGACCACGTCATCTACTTTTATGGTGTGCTCCCATGCAACTAATGGAGTGCTCTGTACCCAGTAGGTGCTCAGTAAATACTAATGATGATAGTGATAATGATGATTAACTGGCTGACTAGAATCTGGAGATGGTCCTGAATAATACCCATCCACACCTTTCCCACAGTGTTGTAATAGGATGGTGGTTCAGGGCTGTAGGCCCAAAGAGCTAGAAATTCCTATTACCAATAAGGTGGGCATACGAATGTCCCAATTCCCAATGTGGGATCTGGGGAGGGGTTAGTGGCAGGTGCATCCTAAACTCTGAAAGTTGGGAGGCCCAGGTTCAAATCCCCATTCTGCTCTTTTATGGGGAGAAAATAGCTGCTCTCCATACCACTTAGATTGTGAGCCCTGATTAGGATAGGGGCCGTGTTCCATCTTAATACACTGTTTCTACCCCAGTGCTTTAGCACAGTAGCACTCAACAAATATCATACTTATTAATTATTAAATGACACTCGCCCTGGAGACATTGTTTGGCAGCAGGGAACTGTTTTGCCCAATGCAAATATGGGTCAACAATAGCTATTTCCGATGGAAAGTTCATTCAAAAAGGGCACTTAGCTCCTGCAGATTCAGCCAATAAATTACATCAAATGATGAACAAGCCTGCCAACTGGGGGCCTCTTCACACTTCAAACAAGTACTATTTCCTCACAAGTGCCCTCTTTTTGGTCCAGTGAGAGTTGAACAAAGTATCACGGGCACTCTTTGATCCACAAGGCTTTATATTTAAAAGTTTTGTGTAGTGGCTGTGGGAGGGATAAGTGGAAAATGTGCCCTTAACTGGCTTAGGGAAAGTGATGAAGAGATTTGGTACCTTTATATTTTTACTATTGCTAATACAATTGTCTCCAAGTCTCTTGAAAAAAAAATGGCTGCAAGGCATTCCTTCTTGAAGTGCTTGTAAAGCCAATCAATCAATCAATCAATAAACCCCTTAGGTTTAGGGTTCTTTTTGCTTTCCATGATACCTGCTTACCTGTGGTCTCCACTCGGCCTACCTGCCTGTCTTTCTGCGTCAGCAGAAAAGAGGCTCCATTTTGGTCTGCAGTTCAGTTTTGTGAGCCCGCGTCTCCAGGCCTCTGCTCGAAAATGAAATCATTTCAAAAAGCGTTGAAGTTTCATGGAAACATATGATGGAACTTGGGCAGGCATTCCAGTTGTATAGAAAACGTCAGAAGAGAATTTTTTGCCATTTTGCGCATGAACTTCAAATAGTCACTAATGAATTCACCTTTCAGCCATTCGCTTCGTAAGGTCACCTGGAAGTTTAGTTTCTATTTTTGAAGTTCTAATGTTCCGGAAGAAGAATTTCGATAAGGAGTCGCTGTAAGGCAAATGCATTTTCATTTTCATATGTTATTCTACAGTTACGCAGAAAATAATGAATCCTCCCAATGCCCTGAAAGTATGTCAAAAGCCATAATTCTAAGTGAGGGTCATTTATTCATTATCCATCAACCATTATTACTGCCAGTTTGATTATCAATTATTTAGGAGACTGGTTTTTCAGTTATGGGGGAGTGGAAGGACATTCTCAGTTCTATCAAAATACACAAAATTACAAGATCTCTGTACATCTGAGTAATAGTGCAAAGCTCAAAATGAAAGATATCTTTATTATTCAATGTAATAATTATTTCCAAAGGTGATTTCTTTTTGATGCTTTAATACATAACTGCTAATTTCTAAAATCCTTTTAGGAAGAACAAGAGTCCATGTTTGCCTTTCAATAATCTAAATGAATTTGGTATCTTTTTTCTCTTGTTCATATAATTACCATAATTCCTCTCATACTGAGCTGTTTAATTAAATAGTTAATTAGACTCACAAGAGGTTTATAATTCTTTTATGTTATTTCCTCATAAACAAGCTAGTCATGGTTTTTGCTCCATTTCTAAAGCCTTCTTGCATTTGATATGATAAAGCTTTCGTTTGTTTAATTACCAGTTTTAATATCTGAAACTTTCAACCAAAACATATGCAAATAAGCCTCTATATCATTTTATGCTGAACTAATTGAGTCCAGAAATAGCCAATTGCTGATATGCAAGTCTACATACTATGCGCATCTCATATGTGTATCATTCTCCCCTGCTCTCTTTTTATTTCCAGATATAAAAATATTTCAATTAACTTTTTATTTCTCCCCTTAAATAAGAATTTAATAAAAAAAAAACCATAAAAGCATTTGAAAATACCAATAGTGGCCCCTCTGTCTCATTTAATGGGCAAGTCAACTGCATTTCTTTTTATAGAAGGCAATCAAATCTTCCTGTGAGATGAGACATGCCATCTTTTCTAATATAATGCGGTCTCTGCTATCAGAGGTTTAACGTTAGCTTGTTTAACATCATTAATATTAGAAGTGATAACTATGCCCAGAAAAACCAAACTTTTCAAGAACCCCCAGGGAAGGGCAATTTAACATTTGTTTATTACCTGTGGCATCTCCGATTGGCATCAAAATTAATCGTACAACTTGAGAAGTCAAAATATTAATTATTTCAGGTAATGAATCTCATGATTTGGAATACAGAGTGAAACACCATCTGCATACAGACTAAGTTTTGACAAATAGGAATTGAGAGATGCCCAGTGTCAGCACCATCACCTAACTGCGAATTCATTTGTATCACAAGTCATGGTTATAGGCATAATACAAAATAAAATGAACGATTTCACAGAAAGCCTATTAAGAGCAGAAATTGTTTTTCTTGTTCGAATGTCAGATTTTTGAATGCAGGAATCGTATCTACTAACTTTTGTAGGGCTTAGTATGTGATCTCAAAAAGCAGGTGTTCAATACTTACTGTTGATTAATTGATTGATGAGTTAATCTTTGAGAGATGTGCTTGAATAACATTCCTGGAACTAGGGAAAGGGCCACAATTACCAATGGTTACCAATCACTACACCTGGGCAAAACAGTATGCCACTTTCAAGATTTCTAGAGGATTTGAGAGCCTATTTAAGATACTCTTGCTCAGATTCTTAAAAGAAGTTTGAGTGGGTGTCAGATACAATTGATTACAATCTATTTTTAAATATTTACTGGTTTTCTAGGTCCTGAACAAAATGTGGACTCTAAAGGTCTTTATCTGGTAACCTCTTGTTAAACAGATGAAGTAAATTTATGGAAAGTTAAATAGAAAGCAGCTCCCCAAATTTCAGATGGGAGAGGGCAGCAATATTCTTGTCTAATTGGGACAGAGTTCAGTCATCTTGGACCTACCCAATTCCAGTCATCTGAAAAGGCTTCCCAGAGGAGGCAATGGAAGGATTGGCCATTGGAGAGGCCCACTGCATCCATACCCATCATGGAGCTTCCCCGCTGACAGAGTTGGTTTTCATTCTCACTCACAGGCAAAGCCAAAAGCACTTAGGGAAGGTTTGGCATGGGAATACTGGAATATGCTGACTCTCTAGGGGCTGGAAGTCACCAGAACACCTGGGAGAGGAAGTTCTTTTGAAGATTTTTAAGGAAGGGGCAGCTAAGTGTGCCAGGGGTGAGTATTTTTCGAAAATTAAATAAGATACTTTTCCCTAATATTAAAAGAACTTTTTTTGGTTTGGTTCCTGAACACAGGAGAAAGGAACTATGGACCTAGACAGTTTATCTTCACCTTCTGTTCTTCAAGCCCTCTCTAAGCTGCTCACTCCACAGGGAGAGGAGGACGAGGATGACAATGAACCAGCGGTGAGCATCTTTTAAGACAGAAAAATACACTTGTCTGTTCACACCAGGGCTTATAATTGTGTTTCGAATCATTTTCCGCCATCGTTGACGATTGGGGCCATGACATTTTGTTCATCCACAGGAACCAGCAGGATCGCAGGTTGGGTTAAGAAATTGCTGTAGCTTACATATGGGAGTGTAGCCCCTAGCACATTTCTGCAAACAATTCTTTTTTTAAAATTCCACTGAAACACCAGCTAGGAAAGTAGTTCTGTAACCATGGCAGCAGCACCCAATAGTCCAAAATACGTGTTACTTATCTTTGTGGTCAAATGGTTCTTGACAAATGTTGGAAAGGGTAGAGGCTAGCACTGAGGAAGCTTTAGGCCATATCTAAATGAGACGGATGAGTAGGCCCAAAATGTCGTTTTCTTTTCCCCTGCTATTTTACTTATCTCTACAGTGGGGAATGAAGTGGAGCAATGAAATGGATCAACTGATTGGTGGATAGATAAGAAAATATTGGGACCAAAGAATCACAGTGTTTTCTCGAGACAGTTGTGTCTAAAGAGTGGCTCCCTAAAACAAGGTAGGGAATCTTGCCCTCACCTGTTCTAGTGCTGATCTTAAAGAGGACAACCATTTTTAACTACCCATTCACCTCATAACCACAAGCTTCTAGGGACTTTATATAATCTCAGCACCCTCTCTAGACCGTAAGATCAACTCTAGACTCTAAGCTTGTTATGGGCAGGGAATGTGTCGTTTATATTATTATATTGTACTCTCCCAAGTGCTTAGTACAGTACTCTGCACACAGTAAGTGCTCAATAAATACAATTGACTGATTGATAGCACCCCAGGTTGAGCCCAGTTTCCCCAGGATCTTTCCAAACTGCTTCTTCACCCCATATGCCCCTTCAGTTGATGTCAGAGGAATCCAGAGTTTAATCAAGAATCTCCATGGTGCTTCCAGGAACTATCTATAGAAACTGTTTTTCAACTTGGAGCATCTCTTGAGTATTCCAAGTCTCTGCCTCAGTTGCTAAGCAACTTACGACACTCAGCCACCTGGCTGGGTTGGGAAGAGTCCCCTATTACCGATCCTAAGCCAATTATTTATTTTGTTAGTCCACGTCCCCAACATTTTGTCGGGAAGTCTTCATTCAGTATGGAGCCCATATGGGTTTGAAAGAGTTGTTCTGATGACACAGTTCATCAGGGGAGGTCCATTTCCAGGGTAAATAAATAACTCTTGCAACTATCTGCACTGTGTGGTTCCTTCCCCAAATCATTATTTTCCCAATTGTCTCCCTTTTTGCTGAATTGTACTTTCCAAGCGCTAAGTACAGTGCTCTGCACTCGACTGAATGAATGAATGAATTGTGCGACTACAGGGAGGGTCTAGTTAAATTAATGATAATAATGATGGTATTTGTTAAGAGCTTAGTATGTGTTAGGCACTATACTAAGCACTGGAATGGATACAAGCAAATTCATTCAATTGTATTTATTGAGCGCCTACTTGTGTGCAAATAATAATAACAATGATGGCATTTATTAAGTACTTACTATGAGCAAAGCACTGTCCTAAGCACTGGGGAGGTTACAAGGTGATCAGGTTGTCCCACGGGGGGCTCACATTCTTAAAACCCATTTTACAGATGAGGTAACTGAGGCACAGAGAAGTTAAGTGACTTGCCCAAAATCACACAGCTGACAATTGGCAGAGTCAGGATTTGAACCCATGACCTCTAACTCCAAAGCCCATGCTGTTTTCACTGAGCCATGCTGCTTCTCTGTCCAACTGTTCCTGCCCCATGTGGGGCTCACAGTTTCATTCCCATTTTACAGAGAAGGCACAGAGAAGTGACGTGACTTGCCCAAGGTCACACAGCAGCGAAGTGGTGGAGCCGGGATTAGAACCCATCACCTTCTAACACTCAGGCCCGTGCTCCATCCACTATGCCATGGTGCTTCTCAATGGCAAGGGGATCTCCACTAGAGGACAGATGTGAAGATGGTCTGTGCACCTGTGAGTTGCCAAACTTCAGAAGGATTTAGAAGGCAAACAAAGTATCCACTGAGGCAAGCTTAGTTCTGCTAACAGAACTTTGCAGGAAGGTTAGCACTAGAGGATTGAAGGATGCCATCAGCCAACAGCTCATTTACACTCCATTTTGTACCAGCGAGAGAGCCTCCACACTTAGCCACTGGTCCACGAGTGAATAATAGTAGTAATAATAATAATAATGTTGGTATTTGTTAAGCGCTTACTATGTGCCAAGCACCGTTCTAAGCGCTGGGGAGGTTACAAGGTGATCAGGTTGTCCACGGGGGGCTCACACGATTTTAATCCCCATTTTACAGATGAGGTAACTGAGGCCCAGAAAAGTTAAGCGACTTGCCCAAAGTCACACAGCTGACAGTCGGCGGAGCAGGGATTTGAACCCATGACCTCTGACTCCAAAGCCCGTGCTCCTTCCACTGAGCCACGCTGCTTCTCTAGCACACTAAGCGTTCTGCAAACCTAGACTCAGGTTTCAGTCCTACCCTTCCCTCCTGGAGCTGGGCCCAGCTAGCGTCAATCAATCAATCAGCAGTATTTATCGAGCACACGTTTTGTGCAAAGCACTGTATTGAGCCCTTTTTTGTGATATTTGTTAAGTGCTGACAATGTGCCAGGCACTGTACTAAGCAGTGGGCTAGATAAAAGCGACTCAGGTGGGACACAGTCCTTGTCCCACATGGGGCTCACAGTCCTAATTCCCATTTTATAGATGAGGTGACTGAGGCATCAAGAAGTGAAGTGATTTCCCCAGGGTCTCACAGCAGACATGAGAAGCAGCATGGCTTAGTGGCTAGAGCACGTGCCTGGGAATCACAAGGTCATGGATTCTAATCCCACCTCCACCACTTGTCTGCTATGTGACCTTGGGCAAGCCACTTCACTTCTCTGTGCTTCAGTTACCTCATCTGTAAAATGGGGATTGAGAACCGTGAGCCCCACGTGGGACCCGGACTGGATCCAACCCGATTTGCTTGTATCCACCCCAGTGCTTAATACACTGCCTGGCACATAGTATGCATTTAACAAATACCACAATTATCATCATTATTATTACTAGACAAGGGGTGGGGACGGAATTAAAACTGAGGTCCTTCTGACTCCCAAGGCCCATGCTGTATGCACTAGGCAACACTGCTTCTCTACTGTGCACTTGGGAGAGTGCAATACAACAGAGTTCCTTGTCATGTTCCCACTGTCCCAAAGTCAATCCCAGTTAACATTCCCTTTGCCCATCACTCCTCTGGCTCGTCGCCCAGCCTCAAGGTCTCCTCATTTCCTCTTTTCATGAGCAGTTTGGTCTTATTTGTGCAAGCTGTGCGTTTTTGTCTCTTCATTTAAGCCCTCAAATCACCTAATGTCCAGGAGTGGGATGGTCCACTGTCCTTGGTGATCAAGCGCTCGTCCCTGCGGCACTGCTGGATAATTATCAGCATTTTCACGGAGTTTGGGAGCTCCGTTGGGAAAGGAACTGTGTTCCACCTGACTGTCTCATATCTATCTCATGCTTGGTCCCAAGTAAACCCTTCACAAATAACACACAAGCCTGACATACCTCTCAGAGTGAACTGGACTCAGGTGTGCCCCCAAAAAACACAAAAATGCTAGCCACCATCCCGATCTTTGAAGAAAAAGAGCCGGTAAATTGCTGGTAATGTAGCAAGTGATGTGTGATATATTTAGTTTCTTTCATTTTTTCCAAATAGCTGTTCTGTTTGTCCTGTGCCACCACATTCATATATTTAGATGTACTGAAAAAATGAGACTGCAACTTTTAAAATCAGATAACTGAATCAGTGGGCCACGAAGAAGAAGCCAGAGTTGAAGGTAGAGCAGATCAGGACAAAGCAAAACCACAAGGCAGGAGGTTAATGAGAACAAGAGGTATAGGAAACAAGGGCTAAGGGCGAGGGACCAGAAATTGAAGTCTGAAGGACGGGCTCACTTTCACCAACAAAGAACTTTTAAAAACTTCAGAAAAATATTAGGATTGTGCCAGAAATGAGGGAATTCTGTAATTGAAACAGACCCAGGGCCCGAAGAATTCACCCCACTGCTCAAGCGTAATATCAATAGCATTTGCATCTAGAAAGAGGAGGCATTTCTCAAGGAAACAGGACAGACTGAGAGAACAGAGAAACTGAGATCATTTCAATGAAGAATACAACTGACAGGGGAGAATTACTGTAGTAATGGAATGATTCTGTATGTCTGGGGTATAAGCAATTTAGAGATAATTGGCTATTCAGGTACTATACTATTGGAGGGTATTGTCTGAGTTTATCAGAACAGTGGGAGAATATTAAGTGATTCTAATGAGCTATTAAATCTTCCAGTAGAGAAGCAGCTTTCCATTCTTTAGCATATATTAATCTTAGAGGTTGGAGAAAGATCACAAGAGTAGTGTTGGAAAACACGCTGTCTTGAAACAGTAGGGGAGTTTGGATTTTAGAGAGAATGTCTATTCCCTTTAATCTATGAGGAGTCTGAAAACCTGTAGAAAATTCCCTTCCCAATTCTCCAATTCCTGATCACATCATCCCATTTGGCACCCTTAGCTCTCGGATGTCTATCGATCCATCTAATTAACCATCTCCATTTCTTATCCTTTGGGTAAATACAATTGATTGACCGATTGACTGATAGATGCTCTTACTCTTTTCCCTATTATGTACTTGTGACCACTTATTTCCCCTTTAAGATGGTAAACTCCTCAAGGGCAGGAACTGTGCTTATTTCTACTGATTGTTCCCGGCACTTATTACGGTGGTCTGTACACAGCAGGTGCTCAATAAATACTGTTGCTGTTCGTGATGATGATGATAACATGGAGTTTGTATAAAGAATATGTACTTGAATAGCCCTATTAGATTGCTCAAATCATTAGACCTATGACCACAGTGAAACTTGAAATAACATTTTTTTACAAAGCACAATTGCTTCTTAATTTTTTCAGTGATCTTTTCCCTTTTTCAGTTAAGCAAACTTTTTAATCATTCATTTTCATTAAGTTAATAAGATGAGACTCCCCCGGTGCTCTGAAGGACTGCTCCAATCAATAATGTCCGCAAAGAGTGCGTTCACCTTTTCCGTAACTTTCAAGGTTTTGTCTCTTTGGATTTAATATTCTGTGAAAGGGAGGCCCTCAACAAAATGGAAGGGTCTTACACATTGAAGAAACACTTTCAGCTGATTGAGTGAAGAAACACTTTCAGCTGATTGAGTATTAGTATTCCGGTGATTAATAATTTAAGAAAAACACTGCAAGTTTGCTTATATGACCTTGGTTTTAAAAACGGCCCAAAGTACTATCTTGAGATTTTCACATAAAATTGTGTGCTGAATCTTAATTGCAGGCACTTTTTAAAGCCCCTGGTTGGAAAAGTTCTGCACACAGTAAGTGCTCAATAAATATGACTGACTGACTGAATGAATGAAAAGCATGTTTACTGTCTGAGGAACTGATATTGAGTGGCTGCTTTAATCCTGAAGATCAGTACCTGGAGGAGACCAATCAATCAATGGTATTTATTGAGTGCTTACTGTGCGCAGAGCGCTGTATTAAGCTATACTGTACTAAACTGATTTCAGATACAAGGCTGAAACTATTGACTACAGGTGTGGCTATTTTGTTCTTATCATTATTACTGAAGCAGCATGGCTCAGTGGAAAGAGCACGGGCTTTGGAGTCAGAGGTCATAGGTTCAAATCCCGGCTCTGACAATTGTCAGCTGTGTGACTTTGGGCAAGTCACTTCACGTCTCTGGGCCTCAGTTACCTCATCTGTAAAATAGGGATTAAGACTGTGAGCCCCCCCGTGGGACAACCTGATCACCTTTTAACCTCCCCAGTGCTTAGAACAGTGCTTTGCACATAGTAAGCGCTTAATAAATGTCATTATTATTATTACTGCATTTGTTAAGCACTTACTCTGTGCTTAACCATTATAAGCGCTAGGGTAGATACTAATTGGTCAGAGTGCACAGTCCCTGGCCCACATGGGGCTCACAATCTAAGGAGGAGGTAGAACAAGTATGAAATCCCCATTTTACAGTTGAGGAAACCAAGGCACAGAGAAGTTGAATGACTTGCCTGAGGTCACACAGTGGGTAAGTGGCAGAGTCAAAATTAGAACCCAAGTCCTTTGACTCCCAAGATTGTGCTCTTTCCACTAGGCTGCACTGGTATCGGGGGGAATCCGTCCCAGAAGTCCTCTTCCCCATTGTCCAAGGCCCATGTCAAAGCTAGCCTTCTCGGTGAAGTTCATTGCGGGGACAAAAAAAGTCACATACTCCTAATGTTATTTGGCTCCTACCTCTCCGTAGAGCAATGATGGGTTTCAAATTAAATTTGATAGCACTCTGTGAGCTCTTTGGATGAAAAGCATATAAAATCTGAATTACTACAAATCCGATGGGCTACATAAGCTTTCATTACAGAATGGCCTTTTTTTTGCAGTTGTCTTCTTCATCGGCTCTTGGAGCCTTGAGTCCTGGAAATATTGGACCACCAAAGAAAGAGGAATCCACCGGTAAGTCTTATGCAGCTGTAGACCAGATCATTTTTCTACAGAAACATTCAGGATACATCACCCTGCTCCTCAAAAAACTCCAGTGGTTGCCCATCCACCTCTGTATCAAACAAAAACTCCTCTCCATTGGCTTTAAAGCATGCCATCACCTAGCCCCCTTCTACCTCACTTTGCTTCTCGCCTACAACCCAGCCCACACACTTGGCTCATCTAGTGCTAACTTTCTCACTGTACCTCCATCTCACCTGTCCTACCTCTAGCCTGGAATGCCTTCCTTTCTCAATCCTACCGATAATTATTCTCCCTGCCTTCAGAGCCTTAATGAGGCCCATCTCCTGCAAGAGGCCTTCTTAGACTCCTCATCTCCCACTGTCTTCTGACTTGCTCCCTTTGCTGTTCCCCGCTTCCAACCCCCCAGCACTTACGTACATATCTGCGATCTTATTTATTGGGATTGATGTCCATCTCCCCCCACTCTAGACTGTAAGCTCACTGTGGGCGGTGAATGTCACTGTTCATTGTTGTGTTGTACTTTCCCAAGTGCTTAGCATGCAGTAAGCGCTTAATAAATATGAATGCCTGAATATAATTTAGCCACTTCCTACCCATAACAGAGATAGCAGAGGTGACAATCCTGGCCAAAACTGTTCCCTTTGAAGCCAGACGATGACTTGGCATTTCACAATTTAAGCAAAGGAAATTCAATAATAATAGCTTTATTTAGAAGTATTATAATATTAATAATAATAATAATAATAATAAAAATAATGGTATTTGTTAAGCACTTACTACATGCCAAGCACTGCATTAAGTGCTTTTGTATTTGTAACCTCCCCAGTGCTTAGAACAGTGCTTTGCACAAAGCGCTTAATAAATGCCATTATTATTATTATTATTACTAAGTGCTGGGGTAGAGATAAGATTCATTCATTCATTCAATCGTATTTGTAGAGCACTTACTGTGTGCAGAGCACTGTACTAAGTGCTTCAGGAAGGATACAGATCCTGTTCTGAATGGACCGTGCAGTCTAAATGGGAGGCAGAACATAACACATGTTTTAGGTGCTAAGCTCTTGAGGAGACAGAAGATAATCCAGTCAGAGTCCCTGTTCCACATGGGGTTCAGAGTCTAAGAGGGAGGGGAAGCAACAATTGTGTTCATTTAGTTCTGTTGATAGATCACAAATCAGCTGAAGCAGAACTCTCCTGGAACTGAGGAACTTGTGTCTTGATTCTTTCAGAACCCCTAAGTTCCCCCAGCTCCAGACGACCCCAGCCAACTCAAGATTTTCAGTAGCTGCTTTTCCAGTTTGATGGATTCCTCAGCTTCATCTGTTCAATCGCCCTGCTTCTTGTCTTTTTTCATGCCCTTATTCATTAGCACCTTCTCTAGAGGGCAGGCAGAGAGAGGAGGAGCAAGTTCCACGAAGGATTTGCACATTCTGCTCTAGGGGATTGCTCATCCATCCGCTGAGTTATCTGATGGCAACTTTCAGTCAATCAATCGTATATATTGAGCACTTACTGTGTGCAGAACACTGTACTAAGCACTTGGGAGAATAAACTATAGCAGAGTATAAATCAGAGAGAAAACCACCAAAGATTTTGTAGGAGAGAAGGCTGAAACTATTGAGTACAGGTTTGGCTATTATGTATTATTATTATTATTATTATTATTATTATTATTAAGAAGCAGTGTGGTGTAGTGGAAAGAGCCTGGGCTTGGGAGTCAGAGGTCATGGGTTCTAATCCCAGCTCCGCCACTTGTCAGCTGTGTGACTTTGGGCAAGTCATTTAACTTCTCTGTGCCTCAGTTACTTCACCTGTAAAATGGGGATTAAGACTGTGAGCCCCACGTGGAACAATCTTATAACCTTGAACCTACCCCAGCGCTTAGAACAGTGCTCAGCACATAGTAAGTGCTTAACAAATACCACCTGTCTACATGTTCTGTCACCTGTCTACATGTTTTGCTTTGTTGTCTGTCTCCCACTTCTAGACTGTGAGCCCGTTGTTGGATAGGGACCATCTCTATATGTTGCCGACTTGTACTTACCAAGCACTCTGCATACAGCCAGTGCTCAATAAATATGTTTGAATGAATGAATGAAATACCATTATTATTATTATTATAGTCATCATCATTATTATACTTGTTAAGAATTTACTATGTGTCCAGCACCATTTTAAGTGTTAGGGTAATAATAATAATAATAATGATGATGGCATTTGTTAAGCGCTTACTATATGCAAAGCACCGTTCTAAGCACTGGGGGGGATACAAGGTGATCAGGTTGTCCCACCTGGGGCTCACAGTCTTAATCCCCATTTTACAGATGAGGGAACTGAGGCTCAGAGAAGTTAAGTGACTTGCCCAAGGTCACACAGCTGACAAGTGGTAGAGCCGGGATTCGAACCCATGACCTTTGACTCCCAAGCCCAGGCTCTTTCCACTGAGCCACGCTGCTTCTCTAGGGTAGATACTGGTTGATCAGAATAGTCACAGTCCCTGTCCCTCAGGGGATCGCAGTCTAAGAAGGAGGTAGGACAGGTATTTTATCCCCATTTTACAGTTGAGAAAACTGAGATACAAAAGAAGTTAAATGACTTGGCCAAGGTTACACAGCAGGCAATTGGCCGAGCCAGATTAAGAACCCAGGTCCTCTGGCTCTCGGGCCCTTGCTCTTTCCAAGAAGCCATGCTGCTTCTCTGATGATTTTCTCTCTTTACCATGAATGAGCAAGGGTTGACAACATTATATGTCTTGCTGGCGTGACAGCCATTCCTTGACTAATTCCAATTTCTGTTCATTCTGTGGAGTCTACATAGCAAGCGGCATGCTTCCAATGTGCTGTGTGCCCTGGTGAATCACAGCTTGTGTTTATATGTACAAAACCTATGCTAACTGAAAGCAGAATTTTTCAGAACACCTACATGAGCAAAATGGAAAACCTGAAAAATCTGAAAATCAGGCCCATTCCGGGGGAAAGGGTGGACATTTTGGGGAGACCTGAGCATCCCCAAGCTGACTTTAATTGCTAGAAGAGTGAGAATCGCCTCACTGGTCATGGATAGGGAAGAGTTGGCCTTCTGTGCTTATGCTGAGGCTCAGATTCTTTTTCATTTTTGCATGGGGAAACTGACATTGAAAATCTCAGGCATCTCAGCACTTGTGCAGAAACCTAAATCACTGTAGACTGTAAGCTCTTAGTGGGCATGGGTCTTGTCTACCAAGGTTATTTTAGCGTACTCTCCCAGGCGCTTATTACTGTGTTTGGTACAGAGTAAGCATGCTTTGATTGATTACATCCCTGAGATGCTGCAGCCTTCCTAGCACTTGAGTGAAGAATGGGTATAGGAAAGAGACTTGCTTTCCCACTCACCTTTGACCCCAGAACCTGTATTTCAAGCCCGAAACAACAGCGAAACCCAGAAGCAGTCTGGAAAGGAAGAGCAGCGGCATCGATCTTGTTGTTCTCATCTTCCTAGTTACCCCTCAAACCCAGACTGAAAATAGAAAAGCCATCTGGGATGTAGAGGAAATGCCAGAAGGATCAGAGTTTGATGACATGTGGGACCCCAGGGAGCAGCCAGAGTAAGTATAATAAAGCCGAGGGTGCGGAGGTCGGGGGTGAATTGTGACTTGTGGGGCGATGTGATCCGAAAACTTCCTATTTCTGACAAGAAGCATAGATAAAAGACCCCCCAGAAAACTTCTGGTACCTGAAAAATGGAAAGACCAGAGAACAGAAGGCATGTAGAACTGGTGGATGGTTTTTCTGTAGAGCAGAAACAAATGATAGAGGATTAGACCTCTTACTTCAGAGACCTCCTAGCTACACAACTGAAAAGTACAGGCTGTTTCCCTCTTGTAAACTTATTCTGAATGTCAGTTGTGAAAAGTGGGATTGAAAGGAGGCAAATCAGCCCCATAAATTACCAGCATTCACGCAAATTTAGTTACAATACCCTGTTTATGCATCAAAAAGCGGCTTCCACTTTCAATGTTCCACAGCGGGTGGGAGGTTATGTTCTCCCTTTAATTATTAATTGTTACTTGAACTTGTTCCTTGGAGTTCCTGCACACTAGCTTCTGGAACAGCCTGAGATTGAAAAAGTATAATCTCATATTACAATAAAAAAGCGAAACTTCTCCTCAACTTTACCTCCCAAAAGTTTAAGGCAGTCGGGTAAACACAGTGCACTAGTGTAGAGCTATGTTTTTCCAGCTTAGGGAGGTCACAGATCCTGGGTCGCAAATTATTATGTACCAAGTTTGCAAGCTTCCAGCTCCCAGCAGTGTGGAGAACTGGCAGGCACTTCCCGCTATGGAAAGGAAAGGAACCCTGGCCTCACCACCCGCTGTCGTTTTGCTGCTCATGGTTGCCAAGCCAAAAACCTTCCAGCTCCGAGCGGCAAAAAGAGCTGACAACCGCCATTAGTATCGAGGCTGTGCAGCCCAGAAACGGTTCTGAGGGTTTCCCACTGGGTGGGAAGATAGAAAATTGGGAACCACTGGCTTAATTCCCAGAAATGAGCTGAACAATTAAGTCAACTGAACCTTAAATCAGTAGAATTTCAAAGAAAAAAGCTATACATTTTTTTAAATGGCATTTGTTAAGCAGTTACTATGTGCCAGTTACTGTGCTAAATGCTGGGTTAGGTACAAGATATCAGGTTGGACACAGTCCATGTACCACATGAGGCTCCCAGTTGTAGTCCCCATTTTACAGATGAAATAACAGGCACAGAGAAGTGACTTGCCCAAGTTCACCCAACAGAAAAGTGGCAGAGCCAGGATCAGATCTCAGGTCTTCTGACTCTGAGGCCCGTGCTCTTTCCACTACGCTGTACTGCTTCTCGTCACCTTCTCATAAACGTTTTGAAAACTATTCACCCTAGAGCTTAATACAGTGCTTGTTACCTGGTAAGTGCTTAACAAATACCACAATTATTATTATTATTATTTTTACTAGAACCCATATTTAGAAAGCCAGAATATACTTTGTCGGTTCTTGAAAACTTTCATTAGTAGGGTCAGTCTGGTAGCATTGCTCTTTCTGGCGAAAGCAACATGTCCAATTTTTTTTTTTTAGATACCTCTGAATATGGAGGCAGCAAGAGCCTCCAAATCATAGAATGAAAAAAAAAATACAAAAAGACCCTGGGCGTGGCTTTTAGAAACTAAAGGAGGTTTCGAAGCAGTTTCTGAAAATCCTCATCACTTCTGTCTGCATTCTCCTTTGAATACATTTACTGATGCTTCCATTCTGGGGCTTTATTCAATAGTGCAATTCCTCAAAACACAAACAGAAAATAACCTTATACTCAGAACAATGTGAGTGGGACCTAAAGAAAGCATCCCATACCCTCATCATTCCAGTTTGAGAAGAACTTATCCTATTTTTAAAGCCTTCCCAAGAAAAAGAATGGTACTAAATTATGTTAAGATGGAGTTTTATAATTAAAAACAATTCATCCATTACTGTTAAGTTAAATGAAACCTGTTTGTATGTGGAATGCAAACTAGAGAGGAGGGTGTTTCAATTTAGCAGTGATTAACTAAAATCACAAAAAAAGATTCATAAAACTTGGCATAACTTGGAAATATTTTCATTTCTAAGGTTTTCTGATAGGAGAACAGATCCTTTAAGCCCTATTGCACAATATCCATCTGCCAAGTGGGAACTTTCCTCTCTGATTGCTGATCATCCTTAAGACATTGGAATTAATATTCCATCATCTGTTCCTCTTTTTCATTAGGTTTATAGGTTAGGATCTCTCCTATTATTATGGAACTTCCCTAACAGGATCCACTCCTGAAAAATTAAATTCATTTATTTGTAACGGATGCATCACAGTAATGCTAAGAAATTACAGTACAGGAAAATTGTAAACAAAGCAGTCGTCAATATGTTTAGCCAACCACCTAAATTCTATGCTCCTCTTGATGGTCTTGCAGTAATAGTGAGGGTGCTGTTTGTCGAGGAAGACTGTAAGCTCCTTGTGGCCAGGGATTGCGTCCACCAACTCTGTTGTACCGTACTCTCCCTAGCGCTTAGTACAATGCTCTGCACACTGTAAATGCTCAGTAAATACCACTGATTGATTGGCATCTCAGTAGAAATGGTGTAGAGGAGAAGCTGGTTTATCACCATAATGTTTTATTCCAGTTGAAGGTGCTAAAAACAGGCACACTAATTTTAGCTGCATTTGGAACAAGGAAAAAAAGTTTCCTAAGTTGATTATGATGAACACTTTAAAAGATAAAAATCTCCTTTACTAGAGCCTATGTAATGGAGAGCATGGAAATTAAGATAATTAGGAATTGACTTGGTTCTGATCTTTCAAGTTTTCATTTTTTGACTAACTGGCCACACGTTTTGCTAACCTCTTTCAGGTATGAGATTATCTTCAAACAGCAGGTGGGAGCAGAGGATGTATTCCTGGGAATGACCAGAAAGGATCCCTCCACAGCCTGTTGTGAGGACCTGCTGGTGAGACAGACTTTCATCCTCTAGAGCCTCATTAAAAACAAAAACAATTGGTAGGCTTCCTATACCAATTTTTCCCTAGACATTCAGGGTATTTTAAAAACCACAACCCTATCTTAAGAAATCACAGGTCCTCCCCCGCATCCACTAGCCCCCCTCAAATATTTACAGCTAAGGGAGAAAGAAGATTGACAACCATAAATGGATGGACATATATATTCAGGGACAGATCAATCAATCAATCTTATTTATTGAGTACTTACTGGGTGCAGAGCACTGTACTAAGCGCTTGAGAGAATACAATATAACGGAGTTGGTAGGTGTATTCCCTGCCCACAATGATGGGCATATATAGCTATGTGTATATGCCTATATATATATGCATACATATATTATCACATATATCTAAGTCAAAAATACAATCTTTTGGATTGTAAACTCTTTAAGAACAAGGATTTTGACTTTTTCTGCATTTGTTCAACTTTGGGGATCCTAATCCTGTGCGCCACATATAGTGCGAGTTCTCAGCCTCCTCATCTATCAAATGAGGATTTAAAACCTGTTCCCCCTCTGCTTTGGACTATAAGTTTTGGAGGAGATGTGACATTAATAAGGTGGGGAGAAGGTGGTGGGATGGCATAAATGGAGGGGAAGGGAGTTCCAGGCTAGGGAAAGGACATGGGAAAGGTCTCGGTGGCAAGATGAGATGGGGGCACAGCGAGCAAGCTGGTGCTAGAGGAGCAAAATGGGCCATCTGGCGTGTAGTAGATCATTGAGGTAAAGTATGAGGGGGCAAGCTAAATGAGTGCTGCACAGCTGATGGTGGGGAGTTACTATTTGATGTGGAGGTGGATGGGTAACCACTAGAGAATCTTAAGAAGTGGGGAGTTGTGGACTGAACTCTTTTTAGAAAAATGATCTGGGCAGCAGAATGATGTGTGGATTGGAGTGGGGAGAAACAGGAGGGAGGGAGGTCAGCAAGGAGGCAGATGCAGTAAACAAGGTGGGAAAGGATAAATGCTGGGATCAGCATAGTTGCAGTTTGAATAGAGAGGAAAGAGCGAATTTTAGCCATGTTGTGAAGGTAGAACTGATAGGTTTTGGTGACAGATTGAATATATGGGTTGAATGAGATAGATAAGTTGAGGACATCTCCAAGGTGAGATAGGAAGGATATTGGTACTGTCTAGAGGGCTGGGAAAGACAGGGAAGAACAGGATTTGGCTGGGAAGATAAGGAGTTCTGTTTTCGACATGTTTAGCTTGAAGTTTCAGTTGGGCACCCAGGTCGAATTGTCCTGAAGGCAGGAGGAAAATGTGAGACTACAGAGAAGGAGCATGGCAGGGATGGACAGCTAAATTTGGGAATCATCTGGGTAAAGGTAGTTAAAGCCACAGGAGTTAATAAGCCCTCCAAGGGAGTGGTTGTAGGTGGAGAATAGAACTGAACCTCGAGGGACCTCCACTGTCAGAGGGTGGGAAGTAGAGGAAGCGTCTGGAAAAGAGACTGAGAAAGAGTGGTGAGAGAGATAGGAAGAAGAGCAGCGGGTTAGTGTCAGTGAAGCCAAGGTTGAATAGAGTTTCAAGGAGAAAGGGGTGGTCCAAAGTGTCATAGACAGCTGAGCGGTCCAAGAGGCTTAGAATGGAATAGAGGCCATCAGATTTGGTGAGAAGAAGATCATTGGTGATCTTAGAGAGGGTTGTTTCCATGGAGTGAGGGGGCAGAAACCAGGTTGGAGAATTGGAGGAGAGGAAATGGAGATGGCGGAGGTGTAGACAACTCTCTCAAAGATTTTGGAGAGGAATGGTAGGAGAGAGGGGAGCTTGAGTCTTGGGAGTATGCCCAGTCCATGCATCATCATCATCAGTCGCATTTATTGAGCGCTAACTGTGTGCAGAGCAGAGCACTGTACTAAGCGCTTGGGAAGTACAAATTGGCAACATATAGAGACAGTCCCTACCCAACAGTGGGCTCACAGTCTAAAAGGGGCTCACAGTCTAAAAGACTGCAGCCCAACCTTCTTTCCAAAAGGCCTGAGTCATACATGCATCTTTATTCCTGTATACTTCTAGGATTTGTGGGATTCATGAATGAACAGGAATGCACATTGTGTGACTTTTCATGCTTTCCTAGCAGCCCCCTTATCCCAAGGAGTCCTTAAACAGATCTTGAGTGGCCCTTGAGTGGGTCCAAGTTAAGGCCATCCAAAATGCACAATAGAACGTCTGCTCAGTTGTGGAAGAACTGAGTATGTAGCATGTTATTTATTTTGCTTATTTATTGGTTCATTTGTGGCTTGCTTTAGTTGTAACCAGTTTTATCTGCTTTCCCTTCTGTTCACCTTGTATTATTATTTTTATATGCTGCAGTTCTTAAACACTTATTTCATGTCAAGTACTGTACTAAGCACTGAGGAAAGGCACAAAGATATTGAATCAGGCACAGTCCTTGAATCAGGACTTAAAAGGGTTGGGAGAGAACAGACATACTGGGAAAGAAATAAAAGGGTGAAGTCAGTAAAAAATACTTCAATAATAATAGCAAGGAAAACAACAGAACATATAACTGCAGGGGTGGAATGGTCCTCAAATCTCTTTCCTCACTGCTGTAGTCAGGGTCGCTATAGTTCAAAGCAGTCACAACCTTTCCCATGTTGGAACACTTCTTCGGGTGTACCATCAATCCGTCCTTCAGGGAATTTATGGATATAGTGTGCAGAGCCCCATAAGAGCACATGGAAAGAGTACACTGGAAGTAAAAGGTGCAATGTCTGCCTTCACTTAGCTTACAATTTAGTGAAGGAAAAAAAGCAGAAATAAATTATTTACAGAGGAAACAGCAGGATGAACAGGAACAGAACAGTTAGAAGTATGAGTACATCAGTGTGAAATCCCTAGCAAGTAATTGAATGTACAGTTGACTAGACCTATATACATAAATACTAACTACTTTAGATTGGAACAGTGCTTTGCACATAGTAAGTGCTTAATAAATGCCATTATTATTATTATTATTATTATTATTATTATAAGCTCCTTGTGGGCAGGGAAGGTTTCTGCCAACCTGCTGTACTGAACTCTCCAAAGTGCTTAGTACAGTGCTTTGCACACAGTAAGCACTTAATACATAGCATTGATTGATTGGTGTAAATACTAAAGGAGCCATTGGGTGTTGGCAATTAATTGGAGAAGATTTCTGCAGCTGGAGAGAGGTCAGGGCTAGAGATGCAAATTTGGGAGTCATCAGTGGGGCTGGAGATGGGGAGGCTGAAGCCATGTGAGCAGAAGAGGTCTCCAGGAGAACGAGTGCAGATTAAGAAGGCGGCTGAAACCAGAGCCTGGATCCGATTTCATCACCTTGGGTCTACCCCAGCCCTGAGCACATAAGAAGCTCTTAACAAATGCCATAATTAATATTAATGATCGGAGAATAAGTGGTTGCAAATCTTGATGAGGGAGGGGAGGAAAACAGGAACAAATGTTCTGAAGCGAAAGGGGATGGGACAGGAGTTGGGACAGGGAATGGTTTTTGAGGAATGGGAGACATGGACTGGGTGCATTTATGAGTACAGGGATTTGGAGGTGGATCTATGGTGGCTGCTTTCTCTCATCAGCAACTCATCTTTAATAATCATGGTCTTTGTGAAGCACTTACTATGTGACAAGCACTCTGGGGTAGTTACAAGGTCATTAGTCTTTTAGACTGTGAGCCCACTGTTGGGTAGGGACTGTCTCTATATGTTGCCAACTTGTACTTCCCAAGCGCTTAGTACAGTGCTCTGCACACAGTAAGCGCTCAATAAATACGATTGACTGATTAGGTTGAACATAGCCCCTGTTCTACATGGGACTCACAGTCTAAGGAGGAGGGAGAAAGGGGTATTTAATCTGCCAGAAATCAATCCATCAATCAGTGGTATTTATTATTCACTGTGTGCAGAACGTTGTAGTAATTGCCTGGGAGAGTACAACACCAAACAGTTAATAGGCGCATTCCCTGCCCAGAAGACAGACATTAATATGAATAAATAAATTACAGTCATCCTGTATTTAGACCGACCCAAGGAAATTATGGGAGGACAAACTCCACCCAGGACTAGTTGAGAGTTTTGTGAAGGTCCCATTGATCGCTGCAGAGCCAAATTCCCAACAAGACAACATCCAAAGTTGAGATTTAATAAATACCACAGATTGTAAAAGATAAGAGAAAATGTCAAGATTTACAAGATAATATTTAAAGTCACTAAGGTCCAGCGCTTAAAACAGTGCTTGGCACATAGTAAGCTCTCACCAAATGCCATCATTATTATTTAAGAATTTCAGGGTCAAACTTAGTGATCACCTTCCTTGGCTTCCAAGTGTTCCGACTACGGGTCCTTCCCTCAACCTCCTCTGGAAGCATCTCCTTCATCTCACAGTGTCCCAGTTTGATCTCAAGAAAATATAGCCATTTCACCATCAAGAGACGGAAGCTTAAAGAAGGGTGGACATAAGAGAAATAGGAAGACTTACTTCATCTTTGAATCCAAAGCCTTTGACACCTCAGGCGGCAGAGTGAAGGATGGTAGTTCCACCTCTCTGGGCATTCTAAAGTCACTGATTCAATTCTGATTCATAGAAGTTTCTGCTCTATTGTAAGTTCCTTGAGGGCAGGGATCATGCCTACTTACTCTAATGTACTCTCCCAAGTGCTTAGTACAGTGCTCTGCAAAGAGTTAGTGCACAATAAATACCATTAATTAATTGAATTAGATAATAATAATAATAATGATGGCATTTGTTAAATGCTTACTGTGTGTAAAGCACTGTTCTAAGTGCTGGGGGGCATACAAGGTGATCAGGTTGTCCCATGTGGGGCTCACAGTCTTAATCCCCATTTTGCAGATGAGGTAACTGAGGCCCAGAGAAGTTAAGTAACGCCCAAAGTCACACAGCTGACAAGCGGAGGAGTTGGGATTAGAACCCATGACCTCTGACTCCCAAGCCCTTGCTCTTTCCACTGAGCCACGCTGCTTCTCTGTAGATGTCTGACATGGGTGATTAGCAAAATGAAACGTGGAGGAAAAAGGAGGAAGTGAAACACACTATGACATATGTTTAAGAGAAGCAGCGTGGCTCAGGGGAAAGAGCAGGGGCTTTGGAGTCAGGGGTTCAAATCCCAGCTCTGCTTAATAATAATAATAATGGCATTTATTAAGCACTTACTGTGTGCAAAGCACTGTTCTAAGCACTGGGGAGATTACAAGGTGATCAGGTTGTCCCACAGGGGACTCACAGTCTTAATCCCCATTTTACAGATGAGGTAACTGAGGCACAGAGAAGTGAAGTGACTTGCCCAAAGCCACATAGCTGCAGTTGGTGGAGCCGGGATTTGAACCCCTGACCTCTGACTCCAAAGCCTGTGCTCTTTCCACTGAGCCATGCTGCTTCGCACCGTGTCACTTTGCTTGTCACGCTGCTTGTCACCTGTGTCACTTTGGACAAGTCACTTAATCAATCAAATTTATTGAGCGCTTACTGTGTGCAGAGCACTGTACTAAGCGCTTGGGAAGTACAAGTTGGCAACATATAGAGACGGTCCCTACCCAACAGTGGGCTCACAGTCTAAAAGGGGGAGACAGAGAACAAAACGAAACATACTAACAAAATAGAATAGATATGTACAAGTAAAAAAATAAATAGAGTAATAATATGTACAAACATATATACATATATACAGGTGCTGTGGGGAAGGGAAGGAGGTAAGATGGGGGGATGGAGAGGGGGACGAGGGGGAGAGGAAGGAAGGGGCTCAGTGTGGGAAGGCCTCCTGGAGGAGGTGAGCTCTCAGTAGGGCCTTGAAGGGAGGAAGAGAGCTAGCTTGGCGGATGGGCAGAGGGAGGCCATTCCAGGCCCGGGGGATGACGTGGGCCGGGGGTCGATGGCGGGACAGGCGGGAACGAGGCACGGTGAGGAGATTAGCGGCGGAGGAGCGGAGGTTGCGGGGTGGGCTGTAGAAGGAGAGAAGGGAGGTGAGGTAGGAGGGGGCGAGGGGATGGACAGCCTTGAAGCCCAGGGTGAGGAGTTTCTGCCTGATGCGCAGATTGATTGGTAGCCACTGGAGATTTTTGAGGAGGGGAGTAACATGCCCAGAGCATTTCTGGACAAAGACAATCCGGGCAGCAGCATGAAGTATGGATTGAAGTGGGGAGAGACACGAGGATGGGAGATCAGAGAGAAGGCTGATGCAGTAGTCCAGACAGGATAGGATGAGAGCTTGAATGAGAAGGGTAGCGGTTTGGATGGAGAGGAAAGGGCGGATCTTGGCAATGTTGCAGAGCTGAGACTTAACTTCTCTGGACCTCAGTTACCTCATCTGTAAAATGGGGATGAAGACTGTGAGCCCCCCGTGGGACAACCTGATCACCTTGTAAACTCCCCAGTGCTTAGAACAGTGATTTGCATATAGTAAGTGCTTAGTAAATGCCATTATTATTATTATTTAAGAATATCACATTAAACTTCCTTTTCTGGTCAATCACAGGCTGCATTGGAAGGGACCAACTACTTCATTCATTCATTCAGTTATATTTATTGAAAGCATACTGTGTGCAGAACACTTTAGTAAACAGTTAAGGAGAGTACAACAATAAACAGACACATTCCCTGCCCGCAATGACTACTTGTTGTTGGGGAGTGATTCCTCCACACACACACACACACACACACACACACACGTTCTAAACTTAATTTGATTAAGGGTTCATAACTACTAGACAATATTTGGACATATCAGGCTTTTTCGCCCACCCACATAAACAGTGAGAAGCCATTATTAGTAAAATCTGTGAACACAAGGACAGATATGTATTACAGTGTATATATTATGCTATATGTATTGCTTATACTATACTGCATTTTTATGTTGTATATTCCATCTTATTCTCTATGTTACTATAGAATGTAATAGATAATAGTGTATAGAATAGGATATATAGCATACTACAGCATAGTGCTCACTATCTATGCTATACTATAGCTATGTAGATATGCCATACTTAGCAACTATTTTCAGGAATACAGAACTCAAGATATGTTCTCCCTCCTACTGAGACTGTGAGCCCTATGAGTGACAGGGACTGTGTCTAACCAGATTAACGTGAGTCTATTCCAGCACTTAGAACAGTGTTTGACATATAGCAATCCCATGACAAATACCATTAAAAAAAATGATCGGAGACACCTGGAAAGAAATACCTTAGTTACTTCTGAAAGAGAATGACTAATTAAAATGCAAAATTTGACCATTAGGAATCAGAAGGATTCATTAAAAACTTCATTGTTTCCTTCAAGCCATCCCATTAAGTTGAACTTCCAAAACAGCTTTTTGTGTTAATTCTGTTCAACATTTCTCTCGCTCTTTCAGATTAAAATCAAGCTACCAGGTGCAAAGTCCTCTGACATCACACTTGACATCAAGGAAAAGGTTCTTGACCTTCGAACCCCAAAACAGTGAGTGAGCCAGAGAGCGCCAAGAGTGAATTTATCAATGGTCCATTGAGTTTTTCAGTAAATGTATATGATGGAATATATAGTGATTTTGCAACGACACCCAATCGCCCGATCCTTGACATCCAGATTCAGTTCATTTATGTAACAATGAAAAGAGCAAGAGATGAAAATACCTCCATATCATTAGACTTGCACCTAGATCCTTAAAAGTAATATTGAGGCAGGGGGTTTGAGTGGTGAACTGAATGAATTACTATGACAATATTAACTGCTGTTAGAATGTTTTTGTTCCAGTGAACATTGAATAGAACTCAGTCATTAGCCAGTAATACTGACGAGGCAAAAATCCCTCTCTCATCACTCTAAACAGGTTTGAATTTCCATGTTTCAAAATCCTAGTTTGTAAGCATCTTTTTGTTAATAATAGTAGTGGGTGCTAGAGTGAAATACATAGATGATCAATCATTCCAGTCGTCATTAGCTGCCCCTCTTGAATTGATTTCTCTCCCTGGACTTATAGGTCTTGTTACCATCATCATTCTTGCTTCAGCTGATTTATAATAATCTTTTACTCTACTGAAGCTTCCACCTCTAAGCACTTAGCTAGATTTTATAATTTTATTTTTATAACTAGAGGTTATTTTTTTTCTTTTAAGGAGCTAAAATGAAAATGAGACTCCACCTTACAAGCTGACACACTCCAGGGGAGGTCTTGGGCACCACCAGATTTTTGTACCCACAGTTATTCTGAGGTGTGAAACCACAAATGCTAGTTAGAGTATTTGTGCTTAGCTCCTTGCCGACCTAAGGGCCCAATTCTTCTGAAGTGGCACAAGCATCACAGAAAATCTCTCCTTTAGTGGCTAGGGATGTGTAATCAATGTTTCTAGGGAAAACAGTGCTCTGAACTTAGGTCTTTTCAGATGAGCAAAGAATGAATTGATTTCCAAGGGTTTTGTTTTCAAACAGTAGTATTCAATTCAAGTACTCAAGAATGCTTGGGTTTTTTAAAAAAATACTAAATTCGGTACTGATTTGGAATCTTTACAGCTCCTGAAAAAGCCCAGTTCACTTTTTATTAAGATGCTCAGTCCTTTTCTAGAGCGGATGTTAGGTTACATGTACTCCAAGCATTTCGTGATATTCAGTTTCAAATGTAGACCAGCCCCATGCATTATTCAGATCTATACCACTGTGACGGCATTATGGATGTCTCATCCACAGCATTGCACCTGAAATGTGCAACCATCCTGCCAGGGAGCCTTAAGCTGAAAGACAAACCCAGCCATCTATCACAGGAAATCTTTGTCAGTACACAAGAGAAAGAGCTGGAGGCCACAGAGACCGGGAGTTCTTTACTGGACCATATGCTGGCATTACATATCTGCCAATTATGTACATACCTGCAATTTATGTACATATCTATAATTTATTTTCATCCCCATAATTCTACGTATATTAATGTCTGTCTCCCCTTCTAAACTGTAAGTTTGTTGTGGGCAGGGAATAATAATAATAATTATGGCATTTGTTAAGCACTTACTATGTGTCAGTCACTATACTAAGTCAGCGCTTAGAACAGTGCCAGCGCTTAGAACAGTGCTGTGCACATAATAAGCGCTTAACAAATGCCATTATTATTATTATTGTTATTATGGAATGGAGACAAGCAAATCAGGTTGGACACAATCCCTTGTTCCATGTGGGGCTCACAGTCTCAATCCCTGTTTTACAGATGAGGTAACTGAGGCACAGAGAAGTTAAGTGACTTTCCCAAGGTCAAACAGCAGACAATGTGTCTGTTATATGGTTATATGGTATTCTCCCAAGTGCTTAGTACAGTGCTCTGCACTCAGTAAGCACTCAACAAATACGACCGACTGACTGACGTTAAGCCAGAAACGGGCCGCTGCCATAGCTCTGTAACAACATTGCACCCCGCTATATACCTCATGCTAAAAAGACTCTGACTAAATGAAACTGATGTCCAACTCTCATTGGAATCTGACAGAACTAATCTGATCATTCATATGATCCCGTTGAAAAGGTGGTTTCAAGCCTCTGTCTCCTAATTAATTAATAATGGCATTTATTAAGCACTTACTATGTGCAAAGCACTGTTCTAAGCACTGGGGAGGTTACAAGGTAATCAGGTTGTCCCATGGGGGACTCACAGTCTTTAATCCTCATTTTACAGATGAGGTCACTGAGGCACAGGGAAGTTAAGTGACTTGCCTAAAGTCACACAGCTGACAATTGGCGGAGCCAGGATTTGAACCCATGACCTCTGACTCCAAACCCCGGGCTCTTTCCACTGAGCCACACTGCTTCTCTGATTATTATTTATATTTTTTTCCCTAGGAAGTTGCTATTGCACCTCCCCCATCCTGTGGACAGCCAGAATGGAAAAGCTCGTTTCATCTCAGAAAAGCAGATCCTGGAAGTCACCTTAACTATGAAGAGAGAGTTGGATTTCATTAACTTCTTCTGAAAGTGTTTTGCGGGGATGGGGTGGGGCAGGGAGGGAGAGGGAATAGCAATTAAGAGGAAGAATCAACAAAGTTCAATCAACATTTCTCCAATTAGTACAATTTTCCCATTGGTAGTTTGAGATGGTTGGAATGCTCCCATTGCAATTCTGGGATCTGCAAGGTGGTTCGTAATGACAGATCATCTGTTAGAACATGCCAATACCCATATTTGACTAGAACAAGAATTTGGAGTTGTAGACAGGCCCTATATATGCAATGCCTATCATTAGTCAAATAACTGGAATATAAAAATGTATTTTTCTTATGTGCCCAATAATTACTAACAGCACCTCTATTGAAACCTGCAGAATATTGTGACAAATGAAATACTTGGTTTCCAAAAGCAGTTTCGAGACACACATGGTGTACTTACAAATTGTACGTTATCTCCTTTACTTCCAAACTTGCTTCTTAATTGAAAATATATATTTTTTGAGACTCAAGTTACTGTCTCCTCCCAGTTCTGCTGCTGTAATATATAATCTCCATGCAAAGCAAGTGAAAGTGCATTCCCAGGTTCTTCATTTTCCCAAGAAGCAATAAAGGAAAACATGTGTAACAAACAGACTTCCTGAAGTTTTGAAGTCTCCCCTGCGATCTTAGGGGAAAGAGGAAAAGGTACAACTGAGAGCCGTCCATCTCTCAGGGTAAAGTGCTGAGAGACCCACTCTTCCATCTGATGTAGGGCAGGGTTATTATTATTATAGTCATTATTATTGTATGTGTTTAATGCTTATTATATGTCAAGCACTGTTCAAAGCACTGCGGTAGATACCATCTAACCAGGTTAATCAACCAGAAGGCAAACGAGTATATAGTCTGTGATTAGACCAAAGGGATCCAACTGGACACAGGCTGTGATGAACTGGCCGTGTGTTTCTACCAAGATCTCATTCAGAATTTGAAATTAAAATTGCCCCAGTGCCATTCTTCTGAGGAGGGAAAAGCAGAGGACTGAAATAAATTGGCTAAATCAAAGTCAGTATCTATGAATCAGGAGTTCAACAGGAGATATATTCTCCACACTAAAAATGCCAAACTGCCAGTGGTTCTTAAGAGAAGCATTTGCCATCAAATCTCTGCTCTGATCTGGGCTATTGCATATTTATAGGGTAACAAATGGTATTAAGGCTTTTCAACCATTCCTTTAAATCCTGGATTCGATCAGAATATACGACCTTATCTCCTTTGCAGTCTTAGCAGCTCTTGCAGTTGGTCAGTCTTCTAAGAATTTGTTTAGACTACACCTCAGACTGCAAACTCTAGTAAACCCCGTCTTTTTCTCCCCTGGAGCATCCTCCCTCTCCCCGCAGCCAACAGAGTTTAGGGAAATGTGCCCCTTTCCCCATTTCTAGTCCTTAATTAGAAAGACTTATTCAAGCAAATTGAGCTAGCTCACAGTGTACATGTTGTCCCTGGAAGAAGATTCAGCAAATGCAGGCCAGATTGGACAAGGCATCAGTTATGTGATGCTGTATCAATTATATAATAGCTGAGTTTCAAGAACAATGTAATTTGACCCATAATTTATACCCTCCTGGAAGCCATCCTGTTTTACTGACCTTGCTTCAAAAGCATTAGGCGGCTGGGCTGGTTTTATAGATCTACAGGATTTGCTTTTTTATGGTATTTATTAAGTGCTTACTATGTCCCAGGCACTGTATTTAGCACTGGGGTAATAATAATAGTAATAATCACGGTATTTGTTCAGCATTTACTATGTGCCAGGCACTATACTAAGCGCTGGGATGGATATAAAGCAAAATCGGGTTGGAAACAATCCCTGTCAATCAATCAATCGAATTTATTGAGTGCTTACTGTGTGCAGAGCACTGTACTAAGTGCTTGGGAAGTACAAGTCCCACCTGAGGCTCAGAGTCTCGATCCCCATTTTATATATTAAGTCACTGAGGCCCAGAGAAGTGAAGTGACTTGCTCAAGGTCACACAGCTGACAAGTGGCGGATGGGGAGTAGAACCCGTGACCTTCTGATTCTCAGGCCCATGTTCTATCCACTACACTATGCAGGTAGATACAAGATTCATTTGTTCATGCAGTCGTATTTATTCGGTGCTTACTATGTACAGAGCACTATACTAAGCACTTGGGAAAGTACAGTACAGTAATAAACAGACATGTTCCCTGCCCACAAAGAGCTTACAGTCTAGGGAGTGGGGAAATCAGATTGGACACAGTCCATGTCCCACATAGGGCTCACCGTCTTAATCCCCATTTTATAGATGAGGTAACAGAGGCCCAGAGAAGTTAAGTGACTTGCTCAAACTCACACAGCAGACAAGACGTGCAAGCAAGATTAGAACCCAGGTCCTTATGACTCTTAAGTCTGTGCTACGTACACTAGGCCAGGCTGCTTCTCTAAAGATGGAACTGCTCTCCTGAAACAAATCTGCAGAAGACAACAAAGAATGGCCATCAGTACGTTTTCCTGGACCTGTCCAAGTTTTCACACAGTCATGGCAACATCGCTGGCTTCCATTCCTGCCTTCTCCACTGTGGCCCCACTGAATCAATCAATCATATTTATTGAGCGCTTACTGTGTGCAGAGCACTGTACTAAGCTCTTGGGAAGTACAAGTTGGAATCAAGTGGAGCGGGTTGGGTAGGAGCCTAACGGGTGGGGGTTGCCTCCATCATTCTAGTTTTGAATACTTTAAGGTCCTGTATTACATTTTAAAGAATTTCCCTAATCAAATTCTGTAATGTATCTAATCTTGGAATTGAATCATCCATCAATCTTGTTCTTAGAATAGCCTATGATAATTTGGAAATGATAACTATGTAACATGCTCTGGCAAAGTTTCACTGCTTTTTATTTATATAAAGCAAGAAGGGAAATAAATATTTTGTAGGCTATTTCGTTTAGAAAACATTTAGAAAACAAGGAGTTGGAATGTCCCTGCCTCATCCTCCTAAAACAGGGATGCTTTACTACATGCCTAAACACTGTAAAATAGGGATTAAGACTGGAAGCCCCATGTGGGACAGGGACTGTGTCTAACCTGATTATCTTGCATCTACCCCAGTGCTTAGAACAATGCTTAGCAAGCACATAGTAAGCACTTAATGAATACCACAATTATTATTATTGCTACTAAAATAACCCCACTGTTGTCAGGAGGGCCCTCTATAGCCATCCTACAATCCCCCAATCCTCTTGCCAAAGACTTTTCAATTCTAAAAATGTTCCCAGCAGTTCCTGGGAGGGATTTGCCGGGGCGGGTGGGGTTGGGGGGGGAAGGGTGCTCCTTGTGGATAAGGAACAACATGTCTACCTACTCTCTTGCATTGTCCTCTCCCAAGCGCTTAGTACAGTGCTCTGCACAAAGTAAGCACCCAATAAATACCAATGATTGATAGAACTTTGGGGGAAATTCACCATTCTGATTGACAATATTAATAATGATGGTATTTGTTAAGTGCTTACTGTGTGCCAAGCACTGTTCTAAGCACTGGGGTAGATATAAGGTAGCAGGTTGTCCCACGTGGGGCTCACAGTATTAACCTCCATTTTACAGATGAGGTAACTGAGGGCATCGAGAATTTGAGTGACTTGCCCAAAGTCACACAGCTGACAAGTGGTGGAGTTGGGATTAGAACCCATGACCTCTGACTCCCAAGCCCGAGCTCTTTCCATTAAGCCCCACTCTTCAAGGGAGGTAAGAGGTTTGATAATGGATCTCACAGTGCAGGTGTCCATCTCTCAGAGGGCAGGCATTCATTAAAGCTTGAAAAAATCTAATGTGATTTTTTTGAATGCACATCTCCAAGAGGCCTTTGTCAACTAAGCCTTCCTTTCCTCTTCTCCCATTCTCTTCTATGTCACCTTTGCACCCTTTATTCACTCCATCAGCCCCACAGCACTTATAAACAATATCCCTAATTTAATTATTTATATTAATGTCCATTTCCCCCTCTAGGCTGTAAGTTCCTTGTGGGCAGGGAATGTGTCTTTTTTATTGTACTCTGTCAAGTGCTTAGTACAGTGCCCTGCACACAATAAGCACCATTGATTGATTGATCTGTTGGGGGAAATTTGCCATTCTGGATGACAATTCTTCAAGGGAGGTAAGAGGTTTGATCTTGAGATAATGGATCTCACAACACAGGTGTCCCTCTCCCAGCGGGCAGGCATCCTGGATCCCTAAGGTGATATTTTTAAAAGCACATCTCTTCCAAGAAGCCTTCCCCTACTAAGCCCTCATTTCCTCTTCTTCCACTTCTTTCTGCATTACCCTTGTACTTGAATTTTCACCCTTTATTCGCACCACGGCACTTATGTACATATCCCTAATTTATATCCATGTCTGTCTCCCGCTCTAGACTGTACGTTCCCTGTGAGCAGGGAATATGTCTTTTTTAATTGTACTTTGCCAAGCGCTCAATTAATACACTTGATTGAAACCTCCTGAAGTGACAATCAGTTCAGTTGCAGTCCAATTTACTCTGTCCATTTAGCTACAATAGCTTCTGCCCATTTATCTGTTAAACTGGCTCTCACTTGTTTGTTTTTTTAGCTCTGATTAAAGCTTGAAACAAATACAGATGAGATCTGCGCTCATAGGCAAGTTTTCTGGGTACAGGCACCCGGGTCTTTGACAGATGCAGCCAGGAGTCCCAGAGGAAGGTGGCAGGCAGGTTTGAAGGTCCTGCTTGGTGTCAGTCCAGTTGCCAGCTAACGGACACAGAAGGGAGAAAAGGGCAGAAAAGGGCAAATCAGAGGAATAAGAGGTGAGAGGGCTTTTCGCTGATCCTGGGTATAATGCAATGGAGAGTGGAAATAAGTGGAGAGTCTAGAATGTGTCCTTGACATTAGCCACATGGATGTGGATGGCAAACCAGACCACTTCAGCTTGGAAAAACTTCACCTGGTTTGAAAGTCCAGTCTGCACATTTCAAGGAAACGTTACAGTGGAGGCAGGCACAGCATTAGCATAGTCTTAACCTAGGCCTGCTCCTAAAGAGGGGGCAAGTTATTCACGATATTTAAGCACTGACTCTGTGCCAAGCACTTTGGAAAGCATGAGATAATCAGATCAGACACAGTCCTTGTGTCTCAAGGGACTACACCATGAGGAAACTGAGGACCAGAGAGGTTAAGTGACAGGCCCAATGTCACACAGGACAGTGGAAGAGCTGGGATTAGGACTCGGATCTCCTGACTCCTGTGCCCTCCACTAGGTCACACTGCCTCCATCTCCCACTGCCTCTTGGAAAGAGAGTCAAGCAATCAATCAGTGGTATTTAATGAGTGCTCACTGTGTGCAGAAAGAGCCCAGGTTCTAATCCCTGCTCTGCTACTTGTCAGCTGTGTGACTTTGGGCAAGTCACTCAACTTCTCTGTGCCTCAGTTCCCTCATCTGTAAAATGGGGATTAAGACTGTGAGCCCCACGTGGGATAACTAACCTGATCACGTTGTATCCTCCCCAGTGCTTAGAACAGTGCTTTGCACATAGTAAGCGCTTAACAAATGCGATTATTATTATTATTATTATTATTATTATTATTACTAAAAGCTAGGGAAAGTGCAATACAACAAAGTTTGTAGACATGTTCCAGACCTGTCTCCTTTTTGACTGGGCTCCAACATCTTAATGTGATTGGATTTACTAGTGGTTATCTGGGCCTGAAAGAACAGAGGAAAGAAAGTTCTAAGTGAAGAAAGGAGGAAGAAATGCTCTTCTCCTGTATCCACGTGGATAGCCACGATGATCGTAATAATAATAATAACAGTAATAATACTTATTAAGCACACACTATGTGCCAAGGACTGTTCTAAGTAGATACAAGATAATCAGGATGGGCACAGTCTCACCATCTAAATAGGAGGGAGTGGGGTAATCAGGTCATTGCTGCTCCATCTCCAACCCTTGATCTGAGATGAGATTTTAATGGTATTGGATAAAAATTCCATTAACACTGGGCTCGCCTGCAGCTACAGAAAGTTGACTTTACCTTCTTCAAGTTGTAGGGTTGCGGGGAAGGAGTGTCTTTTGACCATGTAATACAAATTTCAGTAAAAAATGAAAAGCTTATGGTCTTGAAGGAAAAGCTTTTGGTATTTTTTTCAACAGAATGGGACTCTGACCACAAAAGGCTTACTAGCAACTTTAGCCTCTAATTAGACGATATGCTCTTCCATGAGAAGCAGTGTGGCCTGGTGGAAAGAGTATGGGCCTGGGATTCAGGAGACCTGGGTTCTAATCCTGGCTCTGCCGCTTGCCTGCAGTGTGACCTTGGGCAAGTCACTTAACTTCTCAGTGCCTCATTTTTCTTATTTGTAAAAAGGAAATGTCCGTTTTCTAACCCTATAATTTGAGTCCCAGCTAGGACAAGGACTGTGCCTGATCTGATTGTATCTACCTTTGAGCTTGGGATGTTATAGAAGCTTAACACAATAATAATAATAATATTCTAGTACTGAACTTCAATTTACTCATACTTACTGACATCATTTGCAAATCATTCTGACCCTGGTAAGTATACAAAGGACTGGTAAAAATTTTGAGGGCTGGCAAAAATTTGTGGGGGCTGATAGGTGTTTTGAATGATCTATAAAGCTAATTAAAACCAAAGCAGGAACATATAATTAACTGTCCTTTTGCTTAAGCAATTGCCTATCCCTACTTTAGAGTGCGTATTTAAAGCCAAAAGGTGGAATCCTTCAATGAGGGTACTTCATGTGTGCAATATAGGGTGAGAGGGACAGGGACAGATTTCAAGCTGCAGTGAAAACCAAACAGAAAAATCTTTGAAAGAACTGATGATGACTGAGGAAAGAGAGAGATTATAGTCCTTTGACACCCATTCATCAACTGAGCTCAAATTTATTCCAGTGACTGCATCCCAAGCTGAGACAGAAAGGTTAACATTTCATAGCTCCCTACCAATCTTAACATCTCTGTGAAGCAAAGATGAGGGCAGCAGGCTGAGAAGAAATGACACTATAACATATTCAGAGTGGTGCTTGATATTTGATTATTTTAGAACTTTTGGGGTAATAAACTACTGGAAAGCGCCCCATCTTCCTAGCCATTTTTCAATCTAGATCTTTAACTGCTCTTTTGCCCATAAGATCACTAATCACCTAGTTCTGCAAAGCCAACTTTCCTGAATTTGGTTTGTGCCTCCTGATGACTTTGCATTTCAGCAAAGGGTTGAACTGAGGGCTGGAAGTAGTTCCAAAATGGGTGATGGGTAGATTTAAATTCAATGTCATCCATGTCCTGACCCCACCATGCCTTATCTTTGTTCAAATCCTCTATCCCTGTGTCAAGAAAAGTAGCATGGCCTAGTGGATAGATCCCGGGCCTGTAAATCACAAGGACCTGGGTTCTAATCCCAGCTCTGCTGTATATCTGCGGTGTGACCTTGGGTAAGTCACTTAACTTCTCTGTGCTGCCTCAGCTTTGTGGGACCGGGACCATATCCAGCCTGATTAACTTGTACCTACCCCAGTGCTTAGCGCAGTGCCTGGTACATAGTAATTGCTTCACATATACCATAAAAAAAGAGAGAAAAAGCAGCATCTTCAGAAGACAAGGAGAGCAGTGGTCTGTCGTGTGTAAAGTGGGAAGGAGTTCCAGGTAGAAGGGATGGGATGAGCAAGAGGTTGGAGTTGGAGAGAGAACAAGGTATAGTAACATGGTTGGCTTGAGAAGAATGAAGCATGTAATAATAATAATAATAATAATAATAATAATAATAATAATGCCATTTATTAAGCACTTACTATGTGCAAGGCACTGTTCTAAGCTCTGGGGAGGTTACAAAGTGATCAGGTTGTCCCACAGGGGGCTCACAGTCTTAATCCCCACTTTACAGATGAGGTAACTGAGGCTCAGAGAACTTAAGTGACTTGACAATTGGCAGAGCAGGGATTTGAACCCATGACCTCTGACTCCAAAGCCCGGGCTCTTTCCACTGAGCTAAGCTGCTTCTCAACTGTAAACTGAGGTGTAGCAGGAGAAGAGTAAGTTCAAGTAGTGGGGAGAGGAAGCTGATGGAAGGCCTTAAAGCCAATGGCCAGGAGCTTTTGCCTGCTGAGGAGAGGGATGAGCAACCATTAGAAACTACTGGAGACTTGCACAGTATGATGTTTGAGAAAAATGATCATTCAATCAATGGGATTTACTGAGCACATGCTGGGTGCAGAGCTTGGGGGAATACAAATGCAATAGAATTAGAAGACAGAATTCCCGCCCACAGGGAACTTACAGTCTAGAGGATGAGATAGACATTAAAGTAATTTATGGAAAGGGGGCGTGGCAGAGTGTAAGGATATGTATGTAGGTGCTGAGGGCCTGAGGGTAATATTCAAGTGGGATATATTAAATATTAGTAGGGAAGCAATGTGTCCTATTGGAAAGAGCACAGTCCTGGGAATCAAAGGTCCTGGATTCTAATCCCAGCTCTGCCATTTGCCTGCTCTGTGACCTTGGGCAAGTCACTTCACTTTTCTGTGACTTAGTTCCCTCAACTGCAAAATGGGAATTCAATACCTGTTCTACCTCCTACTTAGACTATGAGCCCCATGGGGGACCTGATTAATTTGCATCTACCCCAGGCCTTAGTACAGTGCTTAGCACATAGTAAGTGCTTAACAAATTCCTCTATTATCATTGTTATTATTATTTGCTAAAGAGTACAGATCCAAAGTAATATAGAGGGGAGGGCAAATGAGAAACAGTGTGGCATAGTGGCAAGAGCCCACGCTTGGGAGTCAGAGGTCATGGGTTCTAATTCTGGCTCCACCACTTGTCAGCTGTGTGACTTTGGGCAAGTCACTTCACTTCTCTGGGCCTCAGTGACCTCATCTGTAAAATGGGGATTAAGACCGTGAGCCCCACGTGGGACAACCTGATTGCCTTGTATCCACCCCAGTGCTTAGAACAGTGCTTGGCACATAGTAAGCACTTAAATACCAACATTAGTATTATTATTATTATGAGAGAAATAAAGTCCTAGTCAGGGAAGGCCTTCTGAAGGAGGTGTGATTTTAGGATGGTGGCGAAAATAGTGGACTGCCAGATATGAAAGGGGTGGGAATTCCAGAACAGAGGGGGGCACATGGGCAAGGGATAAGTGGCCTGCCAGAGGAGTACAAGATACATTGGGTAGGTTGGCTTTAGAGGAGCCAAGTGTGCAGGCCGCGTTGTAGTTGACCGATGAAAGAAGGTAGGAGGAGGAGCTCCATGCAACAGAATTAAGTATGGACTAGAGAAGGGAAGACTTGAAAGAGAGAGAGCAGGGTGGAGGCAAGTTAGGAGATAGGCCTGGTGGCTGTTTAAATGGTGAGGAAAAGGCAAATTCTGGAAATGCCTTAGGAGAAACACAGAATTTGGGGATGGGCTGAGTATGGGGGTTGAAGAGAAGGGAGGAATCAAGTCTAACGTCAATGTTGTGAGCTTGAGAGATGGGGAAGGTGATGGTATAATCCACTGTATAAGGGAAGTTAGGTGAAAGAGAGGGACAAGGAGTTCAGTTTTGGACAGGGTGACGAGGTCTTGGCAGGACATTCATACAGAGGCGCCCTGGAGGTGGAGCAGAAGGCAGAGTTATAGTAGGTGAAGATGACTGAAGTTAGCCCTGCATGCCGTGGCAATAGTAATAATAATAATAATTGTGGTCTTTTTTAAGCGCTTACTATGTGGCAGACACCATTCTAAGCACTGGGGTGGATACAAGCAAATCGGGTTTGGACACAGTCCCTGTCCTACATGGGGCTCACAGTCTTAATACCCATTTTACAGATGAGGTAATTGAGGCATGGAAAAGTTAAGTGACTTGCCCAAGATCACAGAGCAGACAGGTGGCAGTTCCAGGATTAGAACTCAGGTTCTTCTTCCTCCCAGCCCCATGTTCACTAGACCATACTGCTGACAAATAGGCCATGCTGCTGACAACTAGTGTACTCACTAAGTCACTCAAGGGTTTCAGTGGACAGTAATAATCAATGTCATGGTGACAATCAGGAACCGTAGATAGCAAAACCAGATCAACCACATACCAATTTAGCACTGCATAATGGTACATCGGAAAATCCACTCTCAGTTTGAGTGCCTACTGAATGCAAAGCACTGTATTAATCACTTCTGGGCCTTAGTCACTTGTAAAGACCTTAAGTACTGTGTCCTGATAGAGTTTAACTTCTGGTTCAGCTTCCTCTTTAAGGGGCTTAGATCTAATTTTCTTCCTTTGAGTTGGCTAGATATTTAAATGATTCCTCCTTCCTTCTGTCACTCTGGCAAACCATTCCCCATTTGAGTATTTGCAAAGGAAATAATTAGCTTGAAAGACTGTTGATTTAGCACAATGACCATCTCACTGATCTCCCCTTAGAAATCCCACTTCCTCTCTCCCTCTTATAGGTTGGTTTAACATTTTGAGTCATGGATCCTTCAGAGACACCACATTCTCTAATCATTATTTTTCTCATCTACCATTTGCTTTGTTACCATAAAACCAAAAGTTTAAATGGGCTAGCTAATTTTATAGGACATGTATCTTACCATTTCCCTATGTAAACAGTAGGAGGTTGTTTTCTCATGTGAACACACATGCACACACACCTTTACTTAGATCACTTAGCTTAACATCTGTACTTGGAAAGATATTGGAAGGAATCATTGAAGAATCCATTTACGAATCCCTGGAAGAGAAATGAGTACTAGTTTCTATCTAGCTTGTCTTTGTGGAGAAGTCTGTCAAATTAATCTAGTGATGATGAAGATGTTGGTATTTGTTAAGCGCTTACGACGTGTCAAGCACTGTTCTAAGCACTGGACCTTCCCATGTCGGAATCAGTCGGTTGTATTTACTGAGGGCTTACCATGTGCAGAACATTGTACTAAGTGCTTGGGAGAGTACAATATAACAAATATAACGGATACATTCCATCTCTGTGCCTCAGTTACCTCATCTGGAAAATGGGGATTGGGACAGTGAGCCCCATTCGGAACAGGGACTGTGTCAAATCCAATTTGGTTATATATATCCCAGCACTTAATACAGTTCCTGACACATAGAAAGCATATAACAAATACCACAACCATTATCATAATTATTATTATTACATTCCCTTCCCACAGTGAGCTTACAGTCTAGAGGACAACCTACAGTCAGAGGGACCATGTTAATATATTAAAGGGAAGCAACTAGGAAGCAGGACTTTAATATCCCTTGACAACCTCATCAAAAAGTCAGGAAATATGGGTGAGAGGCCAAATGGTTGGGAGGATTTTACTCTGAGTGTTGTAATGTACAGTGTTAATCTGGGGATTCATATCTTTTACAAAATGGCTGTGACTTTTCTCAGTCCTCACATGAAATCTGCTTTACTGCCTTTGTTTTCCTTGATTTGTCTTTCCCCTTTTTCACCCCCTGCCCTTTCTTTCTCTTAAGGTATCCCTTTAAGAGAGGAAATATTCTTTAGGGACATAGGAATTATTGCAACAGAGGTGAGGGGACAGGAAGGAGAGCACAGAGTTCAAGCAGCAGAACAGAACCCAAGACAGGTCCTCTCATAAATAATTTAATCCTCTAAATACAGTTGATTGTTGTAGTATAAGGCATGCAGTGTCCTGTTTGCTTCTTAGTGGAGACACCCAACATTTCCCTGGCTGCCTAATCTATTCCTTCTCCCTATTGATTTTTAGATTTTCTTCTCCATCAAAACTGCTACCTCGCTGGTTCAATCTCTCATCCTACCCTGACTAGATTACTGCATCAGCCTCCTCTCTGATCTCCCATCCTCCTGTCTCTCCCCACTTCAGTCTATACTTCACTCTGCTGCCCAGACTATCTTTGTATAGAAATGCTCTGGACATGTTAATCCCTTCCTCAAAAATCTCCAGTGGCTGCCTGTCATGAATCAAGCAAAAACTCCTCACTCTCGGCTTCAAGGCTGTCCATCACCTCGCCCCCTCCTACCTCACCTCCCTTCTCTCCTTCTACAGCCCAGCCCACACCCTCCGCTCCTCGGCCGCTCACCTCCTCACTATACCTCGTTCTCGCCTGTCCCACCATTGACCCCCGGCCCACGTCCTTCCCCTGGCCTGGAATGTCCTTCCTCCACACATCTGCCAAGCTAGCTCTCTTCCTCCTTTCAAAGTCCTACCGAGAGCTCACCTCCTCCAGTAGGCCTTCCCAGACTGAGCCCTTTTCCTCTCCTCCTCCCCATCGCACCCCACCCTACCTCCTTCCCCTCCCCACAGCACTTGTATAGATTTGTACAGATTTATTACTCCATTTATTTTACTTGTACATATTTACTATTCTATTTATTTTGTTAATGATGTGCATATGCTACAATTCTGTTTGTTCTGATGATTTTGACACCTGTCTACATGTTTTGTTTTGCTGTCTGTCTCCCCCTTTTAGACTGTGAGCCCGTTGTTGGGTAGGGACCATCTCTATATGTGGCCGACTTGTACTTTCCAAGCGCTTAGTACAGTGCTCTGCACACAGTAATCATTCAATAAATACAATTGAATGAATGAATGAAATCCTTGACTTTCAGCATGCAAACACACACACATGCTCTGCTTTCTTCTTGATTTTTCACCTGTTAGATTGCCTTCCTCATCAGTACCTACTCATAGGCTCTGGGTTCGAGGAATTGACTTGAAATCTATACGGTCACTGTCACACAGTCTGACTAACCACTCAACCACCCTTCTGCATCGCTCTTTCATGCTCCTTCATTCATCCTCCCTCCGATCCCCATAGCAGATAGGTATATATCTGTATGTATCTAATTTATTTATATTAACATCTGTCTCCCCTGCTAGACTGTGAGCTCATTGTGGGCAGGAATATGTTTGTTATATTGTACTCTCCCAAGTGCTTAGTGCAGTGCTTTGCACACAGAAGGTACTCAATAAATATGATTGAATGAACTCAACTTTACTGCAGGACAAAGATATTTACTGCTCTGGTCTTGCGCTCCTCTTCTAACTGCCCCTTATGTGAGACCCAGCATTCTTTAACTGTTTCCTCAGAGGTATCTGTGAGCCTGTTGTGGCCTAAGAGGGAATTGAAGTGTGACGATGGAGATAATGGTAAGCACTCATGAGCAGGGAACACATAATAATAATAATAATGGCATTTGTTAAGCACTTACTATGTGCAAAGCACTGTTCTAAGCACTGGGGGGGTACAAGGTGATCACATTGTCCCACGGGGGGCTCATAGTCTTAATCCCCATTTTACAGATGAGGTAACAGTCTCAGAGAAGCTAAGTGACTTGCCCAAGGTCACACAGCAGACATGTGGGGGAGCCGGGATTAGAACCCATGACCTCTGATTCCCAAGCCCGTGTTCTTTCCACTGAGCCACGCTGCTTCTCTACCAACTCTGTTATATTGTATTCTCCCAACCACTTAGTACAGTGCTCTGAACATAGTAAGCACTCAATGACTATGATGGGTTGATCGAATAATTTAATCTCCTGTTAGAATGATAAATGGTCCTCAGGCCTGAGTGAGGACCTGTGCAGAGGAGTTGATTCTAGTGCTGGTGGCTTGCCCAGCACCACTCATACTCTCTTTTCTTTGTTCCCATTGGGTCATGGAGCACAACCTCACCTCCCTTCTCTCCATCTACATCCCAGCCTGCACACTCTCCTCCTCTGGTGCTAAACTTCTCATTATGCCTCGTTCTTTCCTGTCCCACCATCGACCCCTCGCCCATGTCCTATCTCTGGCCTGAAACACTCTCCCTCCTCAAATCCACCAATCACACTTCCCCCCACCTTCAAAACTCTAATAATAATAATAATAATAATGTTGGTATTTGTTAAGCGCTTACTATTCATTCATTCAATCGTATTTATTATGTGCCTAGCACTGTTCTAAGCACTGGGGTAATAATAATAATAATAATAATAATAATAATAATAATGACAGCATTTATACAGCACTTACTATGTGCAAAGCACTGTTCTAAGCGCTGGGGAGGTTACAAGGCGATCAGGTTGTCCCATGGAGGGCTCACAGTCTTAATCCCTATTTTGTTTACTATGTGCAAAGCACTGCTCTAAGCGCTGGTGAGGTTATAAGGTGATCAGGTTGTTCCACCGGGGGCTCACAGTCTTCATCCTCATTTTACAGATGAGGTAACTGAGGCCCAGAGAAGTTAAGTGACTTGCCCAAAGTCACACAGCTGACAGTTGGTGGAGCCGGGATTTGAACCCATGAATTCTGACTCCAAAGCCCATGCTCTTTCCACTGAGCCACGCTTACAGTTGAGGTAACTGAGGCACAGAGAAGTTAAGTGACTTGCCCAAGGTCACTAATGAAGGCTCACCTCCTCCTCCAAGAGGCCTTCTCAGACTGTCTCCCTTTTCCTCAGCTCCCCCCACCCTGCATCACCTTGACTTTCTCCCTTTGCTCTACTCACTTCTCCCGGCCCCACAGCACTTGTGTACATATGTACATATCTATGATTCTATTTATATTGATGTCTGTTTACTTGTTTTGATGTGTATAGATCTATAATTCTATTTATTTATGTTGATGTCTGTTTACTTGTTTTGATGTGTATAGATCTATAATTCTATTTATTTATAGTGATGTCTGTTTACTTGTTTTGATGTCAGTCTCCCCTTTCTAGACTGTAAGCTGGGTGTGGGCAGGGGTTGTCTCTCTACTGCTGATGTGTACTTTCCAAGCGCTTAGTACAGTGCTCTGCACATAGTGAGTGCTCAATAAATAGGATTGAATGAATGAATGAATGAGTAGGTGGGTAGGAGTAGAGCAGTGAAATGCAAGTGTGGTGTTTACCCCTGCTGGCCATGACCACGGGGAAAAACAGTGCGGCAACTGCCACCCATAATAATAATAATAATAATAATAATAATAATAATAATGGCATTTATTAAGCACTTACTATAAATAATAATAATGACATTTATTAAGCGCTTACTATGTGCAAAGCACTGTAAAGCACTGTTCTAAGCACTGGATAATAATAATAATGATGGCATTTATTAAGCGCTTACTATGTGCAAAGCAATCAATCGTATTTATTGAGCGCTTACTGTGTGCAGACCGCTGTACTAAGCTCTTGGGAAGTACAAGTTGGCAACACATAGAGACAGTCCCTACTCAACAGCGGGCTCACAGTCTTGAAAGCACTATTCTAAGCACTGGAGAGGTCACAAGGTGATCAGGTTATCCCATGGGGGGGCTCACAGTCTTAATCCCCATTTTACAGATGAGGTAACTGAGTCCCAGAGAAGTGAAGTGACTTGCCCAAAGTCACACAGCTGACAACTGGCGGAGCCGGGATTTGAACCCATGACCTCTGACTCCAAAGCCCATGCTCTTTCCACTGAGCCCTGCTTCTCATGCTCCACTTGCACCAGGCCAGGAATAAAAGCTGCTCCCGCACGCTCTCAGACCCTTCCATTCCCACCTAGAAAAGCACCATGGTAACCCCCTAATTTCCCTCCTGCCACTGAGAATCCCTGCCCCTGGCTTGCTCTCACATGCTCTCCAACTCCTCTATCATTACAGACACTTTGGGCCTATTTTATCTATTTGTTTTTATTGCGTTTTAATGTTCCATCACACCTGATGAGTCTGTCTCCAGTCCCTTCTCTCCACTTAAAACTTTTGATTGTGACCCCCACCAAGGGGCAGGGACTGTGAAAAATTCCCATGTGTGGATTTTCTCCCATTGCTTAATACAGTGCTCTGCACATAAAAAACGCTTAATAAATACTATTACTAGCCATTTACACAGAGGGCCAGGATTAGAACCAGGCCTCCTGATTCCCAAAATAGCACTCTTTCCATTGCCCCAAGAAGCGGCACTTAGGTTGAACAAGCGCTTAGTATAGTGCTCTGCACACAGTAAGCGCCCAATAAATACGATTGAATGAATGAATGAACAGAAGAGTCAGGGCCAGAGAAAGAGGGTCAAAGGAATCTCATGGGGTCCCTCTAGACTGTAATCTTGATATGGGAAGACATGTTCCCTGCCAGCTCTATTGGACTGTACTCTCCCTACTGTTTAATACAGTGCTCTGCACACAGTAAACACTCAATAAGTACTATTGATTGATTAATTGAAGGGCACAGATACATTGACAGAGCCCCAAAAAAGCTTTGGACCGGATGATGATAATAATGAGTGGTATTCATTAAGCAGTTACTATAGTCCAGGCACTGTACTAAGTGCTTTCACAAGCCCCCCGATCCCACTTCATACCAACTAGGACCTTCCTGGACCTGGGGAGCTTAGCGTCACGTAGTAATAATAATAATAATGATGGTATTTGTTAAGCACTTACTATGTGCAAAGCACTGTTTTAAGCGCTGGGGAGGTTACAAGGTGATTAGGTTGTCCCGGGGGGGGCTCACAGTTTTAATCCCCGTTTTACAGATGAGGGAACTGAGGCCCAGAGAAGTTAAGTGACTTGCCCAAAGTCACACAGTTGGCGGATCTGGGATTTGAACCCATGATCTCTGACTCCAAAGCCCGGGCTCTTTCCACTGAGCCATGCTGCTTCTCTAGTAGTAGAGTTCAAACCACACCTCTGCTCACCAAGGTTACTGTGAAAAGTTTTTTACTTAAGTTTTACCAACAAGCAAGGTAGCAACGCATACATACACTCACTCCATCAAGGGTCCAATACGAGTCTGCAGTCAAAGGAGTCCATTCTGCCTATGCTTCTTCTTTCTGCTGCCAAGTGCTTCTGCCCGCAGCTTCCCTCTACTTCTCTGCTGCTTCCTATATGCCTCCTTGTGATTTAAAATAACAGCCTTTTATCTGTCTTAGGCATCACAGCTGTGCTCTACATGGCAATCATTGATTGGTCCAGGCCTTTTAAGCATGAGAAGCAGCATGGCTCAGTGGAAAGGAGCACGGGCTTTGTAGTCAGAGGTCATGGGTTCAAATTCCGGCTCTGTCAACTGTCAGCTGTGTGACTTTGGGCAAGTCGATTCACTTCTCTGGGCCTCAGTTACCTCATCTGGAAAATGGGGATTAAGACTGTGAGCCCCCTGTGGGACAACCTGATCACCTTGTAATCTCCCCAGTGCTTAGAACAGTGCTTTGCACATAGTAAGCGCTTGATAAATGTCATTATTATTATTATTATTTTACTGGATTGAACAGGGAGAGAAAGCCCCACCTCCCTCCATGATCCACCCCCTCAGTCCCACAGTCACCTGAGTAAAGCCCATCTGTGTCTTTTTCAGTCTCTTCCTTGTTGTTCGTGGGATCACAAACAGTTATTAATAAGGAAGCTTGTTGTGGGCTCACCATAAGCATGGGGGTGGATACAAGCAAATTGGGTTGGATACAGTCCCTGTCCCACATGGGGCTCAGAGTCTTAATCCCCATTTTACAGATGAGGTAACTGAGGTACATAGAAGTGAAGTGACTTGCCAAAGGTCACGCAGCAGACAAACGGGGGAGCTGGAATTAGAACCCAGGTCCTTGGACTCTTGGGCCTATGATCTTTCCACTAGGTCACGCTGGAAAGCAGGAGGGAGCAAGGAAGGCTTCGGGTCAACATGGAGTTCCTTTGACAGGCTTAGTCAGAGACGTTGCTTCTCTTAGTTCTCAAAATCCAGTAGATTTCAAAAAGGTGAAACGGCCCATGTCTGAAACATAAACATGTGAGCTGAGAGGGAGGGAGAGAGGTGAGGCCCAGAAAAGCGTCAGAGATGCACACTGTACTTAAAAGCCAATGACGAGGAGTGAAAAAAGGCAAGAGTTTAGCTGAAGGCTAATTGGAGGAAATTGAAGGGAAAGGTCAGTGCTGAAGAAAAGAAATGAAATACCTTTATGAGGATGAGGATAGACAATAGGGATCACGTGCCTAGAGGAGGCATTGGAGAGGATTAAGCTTCTGAAGTTTCCTTAGGACCAACAGTGTTGTCCTTTCATGTTCAGTATCTCCTAGGGCTCCCAGGCAGAATCTCCTGGCACAGGGCAACTTTTCCTTAGGAGAAACTGACCAAAGAGGGATAGGGCTTTGAGTGGGAGGAGAGAGCTGGAGTTTGGGAATAGCAGGCAGGGTTTCAAGAGCTCCCAGGCCAGGCCCATGAAGACGCTCTCCGCTCTTTTCAGCCCTCCCTGGCAGCTCTTAGTTAGGGTGAGCAATATCTGGTTTTATACTGGATGGTCCAGTTTTCAACTGCCGAGTTGTTTGACCCAGAAATGGAGTCAGATTTCACTGGGACCTGACAGGCAGTGGTGGGAGGGAACCAAAATGTTTTTGATTCAAGTGGGATTGGACTGACTTGGGCCAATGGTACCTATATCAATACAGCATATCTCGATGGTATTTACTGAGCTCATACTGTATGCAGGGTACTGTACTAAGCGCTTGGCAGAATACAATGCAACAGATTTAGCAGAAGTGTTCCCTGCCCATATCCAGCTTATGGTCTAGGGGAAGGAGATAAGGAGATAATAGTTAACTACATTTCTCTGTGTGCCTGGATGTTAGCACTGGGCACTCTGCTCTCAAGATACTGGGGATAAGCAAGTCTGCGAGCCCAGAACCAGAGGCCATGGGAGTGAAAACAATGACCTCACCTCCACAGCTGAAACTCTAAGTTCTTTCTCCCCCTCTAGACTGTAAGCTACTTGTGGGCAGGGAATGTGTCTGCCAACTCTATGATAATGTACTCTCCCAAACACTTACTACAATGTTCTACACATGGTAAGTGCTCAGGAAATACCATTGATGGACTGATTGATTAGCAACTGTCTCCTCTGGCCCTGAGGAGTGGGCACACATACACATATACCGTATTTACACTTATCATATTTACTCACATCACTGACCCACTCTTTGGCATATTCTTTGTAACATTAGAAGATGGGTGGGGCTATTATGCAGGGTCTTATAAGAATAAAGTTAAGCAATAAGAGGAAGAAGAGAAAAAAGAGGAGGAAAAAGAGAGGAGAAGAGAAAAGCATCAAAGGGGAGAAGAAAGAGAAGAGTAAGGGGCCACTTGAGACTTCTATTGCACTCTCCCTAGGACTGCTTGCATTATGGTAGTACCTTCTCCTCTTCCTCCCGAGGATCCCCCTGCTATCATTGCTTACACTCATGTGATAGAAAAAAAACTAATATTTTATTTCCTCAAAAATTGGAGTGGGGAAATTATATGATGGAAGCAATTATGCAAATAAATCCAGTATGTGTCCAGACAAATGCATACATAGGTGCACACACAAAGACACGTACGGGAATAATGATTATGGTCTTTGTCAAAAGCTTAATAGGTCGGAGCACTGTACTGAACACTGAGATTGAGCAGACACAATCTCTATCCCAGTGGAGGCACCACATACAAATGGTAGGGGAATTATTTTATCCCCCTTTTACAGATGAAGCAACGGAGGCACAGAGAGTTTAAGTGTGTTCCTCAAGGTGCAGAGCTGGGTCTCCAGAACTCCCAGGCCGTTGCTCTTTTTACACAGCCTTCCCAGAGGGCATAATTGCCTTTGGTTTTGGAAGATTATGTCACCGCTGGTCAAACTCTAACCGGGTTGAAACTGGGCCAGGGGTTCTGCAGAAGCAACCTTTTGTTTGGGAGGGGACCCACCCCAAAACACATCTCCCGGCCCCAATCGCACCCCCTTTGCTGAAGCGGTGAGATAGCTAGGGGCATCAGAGAAATGTAGGAATAGGAGTGAGGGTTTTTAAAGAAAGTTGGGAGCTCAGTTCTACCTGGGCTACTGGAATAGAGTTGAAGGTGCTGCTAGTTGAAAGTGCGTAGTATAGTTCCCTGCACACACAGAGAGCTCAATAAATGCTATTGATTGATTAATTGATCATAAAGCAGAGTTGTTTTGGCTGGCTCTTCCTTCCCTGAGGAAGGAGCAACTTTCCAGCTTAAAATTCTCCGTCCTCAGAGAAGCAGCGTGCACCACCCTGGGTACAAGAACCCTGCGGCCAATTTACACTGGTTAACCCATTTTGCACCCTACTTGTCGATAACAATCAATCATAAAGCAGAGTTGCTTTGGCTGGCTCTTCATTCCCTGAGGAAGGAGCAACTTTCCAGCTTAAAATTCTCCGTCCTTAGAGAAGCAGCGTGGCTCAGTGGAAAAGAGTACGGGCTTTGGAGTCAGAGGTCATGGGTTCACATCCCAGCTCCGCCAATTGTCAGCTGTGTGACTTTGGGCAAGTCACTTCACTTCTCTGTGCCTCAGTTCCCTCATCTGTAAAATGGGGGTGAAGACTGTGAGCCGCCCGTGGGACAACCTGATCACCTTGTAACCTCCCCAGTGCTTAGAACAGTGCTTTGCACATAGTAAGTGCTTAATAAATGCCATTATTGTTATTATCATTATTTAACTGGGAGGATGAATGATCATGATCGGGACTTGGTGTCTCTCGAGGAGGACCCATTATTCTAAAATGAACTCTATGAGGGACAGAGACTGTGTCTCACCTGAAGATTTTTGACCTACCCCAGCATTTAGTCTTCTAGACTGTGAGCCCACTGTTGGGTAGGGGCCGTCGCTATATGTTGCCAACTTATGCTTCCCAAGAGCTTAGTACAGTGCTCTGCACACAGTAAGCACTCAATAAATACGATTGAATGAATGAATGAATTTAGTGCAGTGCTTGACACTTGGTAAGTGCTTCAAAAGACAATAATTATTATTATTGTTGCTGTTATTTCAGAGAAGCGAAGTGGTGGGAGCAGGTTGGCTCTAAACTGACTGTACAGCTGTCTAATGCCATGTGTGTAATCTCAGGATTGTCACTCACAGTTATGAAGCTAAAATATGATGCAGCAAAAGAAACCTAGATACAAGTCCATAGGAAATGTCATTTAAGTAAAAGTTGTTAAAGTAAAGGCCCCCCTGATAACCGACTGTCAGGCCCAAAGCAGGAGGAGTGAGGACCAGACTACACTGAAGTTACAGTACCTCATCTTCAGGGGGAAGTTGCCAAAATAAAGCACCAAACAAATAACGATCACCCCTGTTTCGCCAAGATCAATCAATCAATCAATCAATCGTATTTATTGAGCGCTTACTATGTGCAGAGCACTGTACTAAGTGCTTGGGAAGTACAAATTGGCATCACATAGAGACAGTCCCTACCCAACAGTGGGCTCACAGTCTAAAAGGGGGAGACAGAGAACAGAACCAAACATACCAACAAAATAAAATAAGCCAAGATGTAAGGCCAAGTGATTTTTTTCATAAAGTTTCCCAGAAAATTCATGGCATTCAGGAACAAAGAGTAGGTCCCTGGGCTCTGGCTCTGTCCAGTTTACAGGGCTGCTGTTTTCTGAGGTTAACTGTATGGTGACATTCACTTCTGGTGACAGTCTTTGATCCTCTCTGTCTGTGGTCTGCAGTTTGCTGGCTGGGGAAAAGCCCCCCTGGGGTGGTCCTGCTGAGATTACTATTTACTGCCTTCTCAGAACATTTCCCCTGCCCCCTGTGCCTTGGCTTACCCCGTTTCAGCTCAGCATCCATCCACTGTTTGGGTGTCTGACTCTCACCCATCCTTAGCTCAGGTCTCACCAGGAAAGTTGGGTTGTGTTGAGAACAGCTCTCAAGCAGATGGACTGACTTCATTCGCAGACTCGGAAGTTGGAGAGCCTGTCTTACCACCGGGTGTTGACGATGGCCCAAGAGGGATGCAAACAGAGGGAATGTGTCTGTTATACTGTTATGTTGTTCTCTCCCAAGCAGTTAGTACAGTACTCTGCACACTGCAAGCACTGAATATTTTACTTGTACATATTTACTATTCTATTTATTTTATTTTGTTGATATATTTTGTTTTGTTGTCTGTCTCCCCCTTCTAGACTGTGAGCCCACTGTTGGGGAGGGACCGTCTCTATATGTCTATATGTTGCCAACTTGTACTTCCCAAGCGCTTAGTACAGTGCTCTGCACACAGTAAGTGTTCAATAAATACCATTGAATGAATGAATGAATAAATACAATTGACTGACTGACTGATGAACCTATGGCGGGCCCAGGTCTCCGCACTCCACAGAAGGCCGAACTGCCCCACGGCAATTCATTCATTCATTCATTCAATCGTATTTATTGAGTGCTTACTGTGTGCAGAGCACTGTACTAAGCGCTGTTTGGTCTGGTCTGAATCTTGATGTCCTGTGGCCTCCATACCAGTCTCCCGGACGACACGCTGGCCTTTATGTTCCAGTTCAGAATTCCGTCTCCAACTTTGGTAGTGAGATGTCTGGAGGAACGGAATCAAAGAAGCTGACTAAATCTTCTCTAAGCTCAGGCTCTGGGAAGCCTGCAAAATCCATGCATCCATCTATCCATCAACCTCTATAAGGACAGGGAAGGGAAAGAAGATACTTTTTCGAAAGTGATATTTTTCTAAATAAAAAAAGGGGGCAGATCAGAGTTCAGTAAATTCTTATTGATGGATTGACCATGATGACTGAAAGACTGAAAAGGCCTCAGCCCAGTTATTTCCTGAGATTTTTTGCACAGTCACTGGGTCATGGTTTCATACCAAATACTGCCAGAAGTTGTAGTCTGCCTGGCATGGCCTGGCCATGGGGACAGATCCTTGTTCCTATGGTTTGAGCGGTGGTACACAGTGGAGTACAGTGCTCTGCACACAGTAAGTGCTCAATAAATACGATTGAATGAATGAATGATGGCTGGAGGCCATCCACTGTGATCCTGACACTAGCAGTGGAAATCCCAATGCTACATCAGTGCTTTGCAAATAGTAAGTGCTTAACAAATGACATCATTATTATTATTATTATTATTATCATCATTCATCCATTCATTCAATCATATTTATTGAGTGCTTACTGTATGCAGAGCACTGTACTAAGCGCTTGGGAAGTACAAGCTGGCAACATCAAGCAGGTGCCATGGTGGGAGGCCCACTGGCACTGTTACTTGTCTGCTGTATGACTTTGGGCAAGTCACGTCATTTCTCTGTCATCTGTAAAATAGGGATTAAGACTGACAGCCCCATGTGAGACAGGTTCTGTGTCGAACCGCATTTCCTTGTATCCACCCCAGTTCTTAGTACAGTGTCTGGTACATAGTAAGTGCTTAACAAATATCACAATTAGTATTATAATTTTTACTATTATCATTGTTATTATTAGGGCCTAACATGGCCTTTCAGAATGGTGTAAATGTCTGTCTGGATGCAGGATTACACAATAAATGCTTAATAAATACCATCGATTGCTTGATTGATAAGTATGTCTCCATATGCACATCTGTGTGTGGGTGTCTCTGTGTTTTTGTGTGTGTGTGTATGTATGTATGTTTGTGTGTCTACATATAGGTATGTCTGGATATGTGTATGTTCATGTGAATGGGTACATGCATGTCTCTATGTGTAGGTTTGTGTGTGTGTATGTGAGTGCCTGGTTATCTATATATGTTTGTGTGTATGTCTAGTTGTGTATCTGTGTGTTTATGAATATACGGTCTATCTGTGGATATACATATAGGTAGGTGTGTGTGTGTGTGTGTGTGTGTGTGTGTGTGTGTGTGTGTTATCCCTGCCTCCTTATTTCAATCTCCCTGTTTCTCTTGGACCTCCTTGTCCTCTTTTCCCCCCTGATCCCCTTCCTCCCTTCTCTCTTTTTTTCTAGCTTCATCCCACTCTGCTTCTTCGTCTTTCCTGCTTTCCTGCCTTTTTAGGTCCTTCCCTTGAGATCTCATGGCCTGGCCCCACTTCTGTCCCCCTTGAGCACTTGAAATCCAGTTATCTTAATTCGCCTCCCCCGCCTCTGGGGGTCTGGGCGTTTAGTCTGGGGTGGCTTCCACTGAGGGGTTTGGGGACCTCAAAATCCATGCATCCATCTAGCCATCAACCTCTATAAAGACAGAAGAGCTGCCAGAAAGGACTCATTCCCTTTGCTCAGGACAGTCATTTCCTTCCTGGCTGAAGCAAACTTGTCATCCTCACAGCCTGGCCCAGCGCAGGGGCAGCGAGTGACAGCCTGCTGGTAAGGGAAAGCAGAGATGCATCAAGACCCAAGGCCCCTGGACTCTGTGCTTGTGTCTGTGTGAGTGTGGAAGACGACATATGAATATACCTAGCTGATGGGACTCGCAGCAGGTGACAGAGGGATAATAACAGTAATATTAGCCCATAACCCCGGCACAAACATGGTCCTCTGAAAGCCATAAGGATAAATAACTCCACAAACAGCATTCTGGGGAGTTGTTTCCAATCAAGTGAGTCTGTGGTGAGGGAAAACCGCTCCATTAACCTCTGACCCAGCCTGACAGACAGAGGCTGAAGAACTGTGGGCGAAGAGCCCGGAGGTGGGAATTAGCCCCTGCCAATGGGCCTGACTACCCTGAGTAAACATCTCTCTGGGGAAGAGGGAAGGGGGACGAGACAGGTTGGGGAGGGATCCCTAGCTCCAAAGTGTCTTTGCTGAGACCCCGGAGGGGAGGACTGACATGAATAAGAACTGAAGACAGGGGAAATGATAGGTGACCAGACCACCCAGCGTGGCTCCTCCAATGGGTAGGGGATCCAGGGCTGCCCAGTAAAAGCAGCCAAGTCCCCAGGGACGCCGCGCCAGCCCAAGACTGCGCTAGCCCTTGGCTTCTTCTCCAGTGGCGGATGAAATCCAACACCCCCCGATTTACAGAGAAGAAAGTGCAGTTTCAGGGTGGGTGGAGATAGGGCCAGAATCCAAAGATTCTGGAAGGAGTTAACTACTTTTGATTCCCCGCGTGTTCAGAAACAAACACCTTCATAAGAGCCTTAGGCGAAAGAGCAACAACTCTGTTGCATTGTCCTTTCCCAAGAACTTAGTACAGTGCTCTACAAACATTAAGAGCTAAATAAATACCATTGATTAATTGATTTTATTGGACACAGTTAAATGACTAAAGCTGTCAGTGATCTGGTTCACCCTAGCAAGAAATCTGGATTCAATCAATCAATCGTATTTATTGAATGCTTATTGTGTGCAGAGCACTGTACTAAGCACTTGGGAAGTACAGGTTGGCAACATATAGAGACAGTCCCTACCCAACAGTGGGCTCACAGTCTAAAAGGGGGAGACAGAGAACAAAACCAAACATACTAACAAAATAGAATAGATATGTACAAGTAAAATAAATAGAGTAATAAATATGTACAAACACATATGAATATATATTCATATGTGTTCTTATATGTTCATATGTTCATACATATATATGATTATTACATGTTCTCTGTGGGACAGGGACTCTGATCTCATTGTTATTTCTATCCCAGTGCTTAACATAGTGCTTGGCACATAGTAAGTGCTAAACAAACACTGCTGTTTTCATTATTATTATCGTTGTTGTTATTACCTGAATCATAGAGGCCAAAAATATCTTCACTCAGGTAACTCAGCTGAACAAAGGTGGGTTGGTTTTTTTTTTATAATCAGAAATACCTGAATGTTTTGAATTTGCTGAGTGAGAGCCTGCCAATGAGAGAAGGTATTTAATGTTCTGCACACCCAATCAATCAATCAATCAATCAATCGTATTTATTGAGCGCTTACTGTGTGCAGAGCACTGTACTAAGCGCTTGGAAAGTACAAGTCGGCAACACATAGAGACATTCCCTACCCAACGGCGGGCTCACAGTCTAGAAGGGGGAGACAGAGAACAAAACCAAACATACTAACAAAATAAAATAAATAGAATAGATATGTACAAGTAAGATAAATAAATAAATAAATAGAGTAATAAATATGTACAAACATATATACATATATGCAGGTGCTGTGGGGAAGGGAAGGAGGTAAGATCGGGGGGAATCATATTTATGGATCACTTACTGTGTGCTAAGCTCACTGTGGCCAGGGTATGTTTCTGCTTATTTTCTTGTATTGTACTCTCCCATGTGCTTAGAACAGTGCTCTGCACGTAGTAAGTGCTCAATAAATATCACTGTTTGATTGAATGAGCTTGCAGTCTAGAGGAATGAGTAAGGAGCTGCCTGCACATAGCAAGTGCTCAATAGATATCACTGTTTGATTGAATGAGCTTGCAGTCTGGAGGAATGACTAAGGAGCTGCCTGGGCTGCTGAGGAGATTCTGCTGGGTCTTTGGAGAGCCAGAAAAGGAGTGTGGTCAGGAGCATTTCAGGTGGATTTCTGCCAGCATCCCTCTGTCAGGCGGTTGGTATGAGAGTCAGAGTAGCCTAGTGGAAAAAGCCCAGACCTGGAAGTTAGAAGGATCTGGGTTCTCATCCCGGCTTTGCCACTTGTCTGCTGCGTGATCTTCGACAAGTCACTTCACTTCTCTGTGCCTCAGTTATTTATTTTGTTAGCATGTTTGGTTTTGTTCTCTCTCTCCCCCATTTAGACTGTGAGCCCACTGTTGGGTAGGGACTGTCTCTATATGTTGCCAACTTGTACTTCCCAAGCGCTTAGTACAGTGCTTTGCACACAGTAAGCGCTCAATAAATACGATTGATGATGATGATGAAGACTGTGAGCCCCATGTGGGGCTGGGGCTGTGTCCAACCCCATTACCCCAGAATCTTCCGCAGTGCTTAGTACAGTGCTTAGCACATAGTAAGTGCTTAACAAATACCACACATTATTATTATTATTATTGTTATTATCAGATGGGAAAGCACCTCAGCATCCAAAGCAAACATTGGGATGAGCCTGATGGAATTTAGAGCAAATCCAGCTCAACCTTTGGGACAGAGAGCCAGCATTTTGGGGCTGGACAGCAGCAGTGAGCAATCTTGTCTTTAGGGAGAGTTAAGAACCCAATCTTGCAGCCCTAATTTCAGGGGGAGTGGAAGGAAGAAGAAAAGAAGAGAGGACAGGGATGTTGGAGATCAGTCAGAAGTATTTATTGAGTGCCTTCCGTGGGCAGAACACCGTATTAACCTTGGGAAAAACAATAGAAGAAAAAGGCATGATTCCTGTACCCCAGGATCTTACAATCTAGCAGGAACACAGAGTGCCACATTCTTAAAAAGATTAAAGTGTTACCTTATGCAGGACAATGGCCTCACACAGACTTGCCCTAATGAGTAATTGGCATTAATTAGTCTCCTCAGGGAAGAAATTGAAGGAGCACAGAGCCAGAGAAACTGCACAACAAAACTTGTTTTTTCTCTAGATCAGATTCATTCAGGCAGCTTCATCTGGCTGCCCCACCTTTAGTCAAACATAAACCATCAATTGCTTTTAAGCAGAGGTGACTTGTTCTCCATTTCCAGCCTGGCCGGAGAGCAAAAGCTTCCCCTTGCTTCCCTAGATCCTGCTATAGAGCGCACTTATTTCCCGAGAACATGTGAAACAGCTCTTGGTGCTCAAAAAAGTAGGATTCTAGCTGGGTAAGTGAAAAGGCCAATATTGAGTCCCACAGTCCCAACCGTGCTGTGAACACACCAAAACTTGTTGCACTGCGGTGTTTCTCATTTGCAGTATCTGGCGCTGTTGTCATTTTTGCCTCCTTGTCTCTCAATCCTCAGCTAGCTCTTGCTTGATAAGAGCTGCTTCCCTGGCATTATAGTAGACCCTACTGATTACAATATAATGATATAATATAATATAATTAATATAATATAATATAATATAATACAATACAATATAATATAATATAATATAATATAATAGTAATATAATAGTAATATGATGGCATTTATTAAGCACTTACTATGTGCAAAGCACTGTTCTAAGCACTGGGGAGGTTACAAGGTGATCAGGTTGTCCCACGTGGGGCTCACAGTCTTAATCCCCATTTTACAGATGACGGAACTGAGGTCCAGAGAAGTTGACTGGCCCAAAGTCACACAGATGACAAGTGACGGAGTCAGGATTTGAACCCATGACCTCTGACTCTAAAGCTCTTTCCACTGAGCCATGCTGCTTCTCTATAGCAATTGCTTCTACAGCAATTGACTCCCAGTTTTCAGCTGAAATGTGACCTTATCGGAGGCTTTGTTTTTAACGGTAGCTTTAAAACATTTCCTCTTTCTTCCTGGTTTTCAGTTCCTAGTTTACGCTAAACCATACAGCAGTCGTTTGAGTACCTTACTGTTGGCCATTTTCCACACAGGTCCCACCCTGCACTGCTGTGTTGAGGAGAACAAACCTTCAATACTAGGAGCTGACTTTGCTGTAGGACTTTACTATTGGTGATTGATTCTAATTTATCATTTGAGATTGAACATAGGCCATGACAGTGATGGAACTGCTTAAGGAGTTTGATGTAATGTCTTTATAGAGCCCAGGGCTCCCCACCTTAGAAGAAGTTGCTTAAAGAAGAAGTATTACCAAGTGGATAGAGCAAAGGCCCGTGAGTCAAAAGAACCTGGGTTCTAATCCCGGCTCCACCACTTCATTCATTCATTCATTCATTCATTCATTCATTCATTAATTCACTCATTCATTCATTCAATCGTATTTATTGAGCGCTTACTGTGTGCAGAGCACTGTACCAAGCGCTTGGGAAGTACAAGTTGGCAACATATAGAGATGGTCCCTACCCAACATGTCTGCTGTGTGACCTTGGACAAGTCACTTCACTTCTCTGGACCTCAGTTACCTCATCTATAAAGTGGGGGTTAATAATAATAATTCATTCATTCATTCATTCAATTGTATTTATTGAGCACTTACTGTGTGTAGAGCACTGTACTAAGCACTGGGGAAGTACAAGTTGGCAACATATAGAGACGGTCCCTACCCAACAGTGGGCTCACAGTCTAGAAGGGGGAGACAGAGAACAAAACAAAACATATTAACAAAATAAAAGAAATAGAATAAATATGTACAAATAAAATAAATGAATAAATAGAGTAATACATACATACATATTTACATATATACAGGTGCTGTGGGGAGGGGAAGGAGGTAAGGCGGGGGAGATGGAGAGGGGGAGGAGAGGGAGAGGAAGGAGGGGGCTCATTCTGGGAAGGCCTCCTGGAGGAGGTGAGCTCTCAGAAGGGCCTTGATAATAATAATAATGGTATTCGTTAAGCGCTTACTATGTGCCAGGCACTGTACTAAGCACTGGGGTGGATGGAAGTAAATCATTCTGGACACAGTCCCTGTGCCTCGTGGGGCTTACAGTCTCAATCTCCATTTTACACATGAGAGAACTGCGGTCCAGAGAAGTGAAGTGATTTGCCCAAAATCAAACAGCAGACAAGTGGTGGAGTCAGGATTAGAACCCATGACCTTCTGACTTCCAGGCTCATGCTCTAGCCACTAAGTCATGCTGCTTCTCTAAGACTGTGAGTTATGACTGTGAGCCCCATGGACCATGTCCCAACTTATTAGCTTGGATCTACCTCAGGACTTAGTACAGAGCCTGGCACATAGTAAACGCTTAAGAAATACTAAAACCAAACCTCTAGGAATGATCCAAGAATCTCCCTAATCCAACTGGAGAACAACGCACAAAATATTTTCAGCAGTCAACTTCAGAGCCAAGACAATCTGAGGATGAAGAATGGAATAATCAAATAACTACAAAGCTTGGCTTTCCAAAGAGAAGAGAAAGACAGACCACAGGGACATTTCATTTTAAACAGGGGATTAGGAAGACATTGAGACTGAGACAAAGCAAGATCTGTTTTGCATTCCTCCCCACTCCATCTGTCTTCTTCGTTTCCTCAAATATCTGTCCTACATTGCCCCAGGGCTGGTAGAAGTGACTGGGCTGCTCTGAGTCTAGGTGGAGGAGCTCAGAGTCCACAGTTGGTGCCGGGAATGTTTCCATTGGGTTTCAGCCACACACTTGGCAGCCACCTTGTGAAATTCAACCCAGGCCTCTCAGAGTAAGCTTGATTCCCTTCTAGGTACTGGATAAATATGGGATCGTCCCTTTCCATGGCTTTGGCCCATTTTTCCGGAAAGTTCTGTCCAAAGGGGATGCGCAGCAGGGCCCTATTTGAGCAATACCAACCCCTCCGGGCTGCTGGGACTCTCCTGTGTGGCCAAAATAAAAACCTGGTAAGCCTCTACCTCAGTGTTTGCTAAGAGAGGAGCAGGGTTATCTGTCATTTATTTTAGGAAACTGTCAGGGCTCCTGATAATAACTGTGGAAGCAGCATGGCTTAGTGGAAAGAGCACGGGCTTGGGAGTCAGAGGACGTGGGTTCTAATCCTGGCTCTGCCGCTTATCTGCTGTGTGACCTTAGGCAAGCCACTTAACTTCTCTGTGCCTGTTACCTCATCTGTAAAATGGGGATTAAGACTGTGAGCCCCATATGGTTGCTGATTGTTGATTGCTTTGTATCTACCCCGGCATTTAGAACAGTGCTTGGCACATAGTAAGTGCTTGACAAATGTCTACATGTTTTGTTTAATTGTCTGTCTCCCCTTTCTAAACTGTGAGCCCGTTGTTCGGTAGGGACCATCTCTATATGTTGCCGACTTGTACTTCCCAAGCGCTTAGTACAGTGCTCTGCACACAGTAAGCACTCAGTACGATTGAATGAATGAATGAATAAATATTATTATTATTACTATTACTTGTTAAGTGCTTACTATGAGCTAAGCACTGCCCTAAGTGCTGGAGTAGATACAAGAGAATCAGTTTTTTGGTTTTTTTATGGTATTTGTTAAGCGCTTTCTATGTGTCAGGCACTGTACTAAGTGCTGGGGTAGATACAAGACAATCAGGCTGGACACAGTCCCTGTCCCACACAACGTTCACAATCTTAATCCTCTTTTTACAGATGAGGGAATCTGAGGCACAGAGACGTGAAATGACTTGTCCAAGGTCACACAGCAGACAAGTAGCAGAACCGGGATTAGAACCCAGGTCCTTCTGACTTCCATACCCATCCCCTTTCCACTAGGCCACGCTGCTTCCGCAGTTCATTCATTCATTCAATTGTATTTATTGAGCACTTACTGTGTGCAGAGCACTGTACTAAGACCTTGGGAAGTACAAGTTGGCAACATTATTACCTCTGATATGAACCGTAACAAGTAATTGGGGAAGCTGTAAAACTATGGCAATGGAAGACTTTCTGCTCTCCCTAACTGCTCCCTTCTACCTGTTCTCTCCCTACCTGCTCTATCTGCTCTCTCTCCCTCATTTTTTAAAAAATAATATTTAAGTACTTACTCTGTGCTTGGTACTGTATTAAAGTGGTAGATACAAGGTTAGATACAGTCCATGTCCCATATGGGGCTCACAGCCTTAAGTACCATATTACAGTTGCAGTAACTGAGACACAAAGAGATTTACCTAGGGCCACACAGCTGATAAGTGCCAGAGCAGTGATTAGAACCCAAGTCCTCAGACTCCCACGCTCATGCTCTGCCCACTAGGCCACACTGTTTCTCTACCTACATACTTAATAATAATAATGGCATTTATTAAGCGCTTACTATGTGCAAAGCACTGTTCTAAGCGCTCGGGAGGTTACAAGGTGAATTCTCTCCCACCCTGCTTTCTCTCTGTTCTCCCTACTTACTCTCCGTATATGCTCTCTCCCCAACTCCTCTCACCAACTGTTCTCCTCACCTGATCTCTCCCTACCTGCTCTCCCTCTCTCACCCTGACCTGTGTGAGCTAGGGAATGTGGAGAACCTGCTTATTTGGGGAAGCAGCGTGGCTCAGTGGAAAGAGCGAGGGCTTGGGAGTCAGAGGTCATGGGTTCGAATCCCAGCTCCGCCACTTGTCAGCTTTGTGACCTTGGGCAAGCCACTTAACTTCTCTGTGCCTCAGTTACCTCATCTGTAAAATGGGGATTAAGACTGTGAGCCCACTGTTGGGTAGGGACTGTCTCTATATGTTGCCAACGTGTACTTCGCAAGTGCTTAGAACAGTGCCCTGCACACAGTAAGTGCTCAATAAATACGATTGATTGATTGATTGATTGATTGATTTTCACCCCCTTTCCACGGGGACTGAGAACCAGTGTGGTCTAGTGGAAAGAGAATGGGCCTAGGAGTCGGAGGGCCTGCTTTCTACTCTGGGTTTACCTACTTACCTGTTGGGTGAGAGTCACTTAACCTCTCTAGTCCTCAGTTTCCTCAGTTTCCTCATCTGTAAAATCGAGGCTTAACTGCTGTTCTCCCTCCTGCTTTGACTGTGAGTCCCATGTCAGATAGAGATTGTGTCTGACCTGATTACCTTGTATCAACCCCAGTGCTTGGCATATAGTAGGCACTTAACAAATTATTATTATTATTGTTGTCGTTGTTATCTTTATCATTCTGCTCCCCTGCCTGAGGGGATATCCAACTCACCGCACAATCCCAGAGCAATTCCTGGTACTTAATGGACATTCAGGATAATCAACTCTCAATTATCCACAGTAAGGGGAGATGAGGAAGGGAATGGGTGTGAATAATGGAAATTTGAGGGGAAATTTGAGGATGTAATGCACATCATTAGAAGACCTGGTTCCTTCTCCAAGAAGCATATGCAATCTAATGGGAGAAGAGACCAGGGAGAGCCAGAGATTGGCATGAAAACAGATGTGAAGTTCAGAAAGAAGAGTCCTAGAACATATCAATCATTTATTTATTTAGTGCTTACTGTGTGCAGAGCACAGTACTTAGCATTTGGTAAAGTTGTCAACAACGTGGCTACACACAGAGGCAATAATAGGTTTTGTGGAGAGAGGGGAAGAGTTGGAGATTTAGAACTGCCTGGAGTCAGATGGGGTTAAGCTGGGAGAAGGTGTTAGCCAATGGTTCCCCCCTTCCTTCTTGACCAAACCTTCCAGCAAGGCTGCCAACAAGGAGCACAGGGATGGGTTTGAATTTCAGTTGCTGGTATTCCCTGCTTCCTGGCAGCAAGCATTGAGCAGGGAGAATTGCCCAGAGCTGGCAATGGGAGGAGGAGCAGCCGGGGCTGACTGTGAAACACGGGGGGAGGTAGTGGTGAGGAGAGAATGAGACCAAGAGGCTTTTGGGTTTGATCGAGTGCACCATGGGAAATGGGAATTTGGCCAACTTACTCAAGTTAACACCGCTCGGGTTAGGAGCGAAGACTGAATCCGGCATCCTTCCAGGTTCCCTCAGTGACCGGGGCTGAGGCCCTACGTCCCAGCGAAGAGGCGGTGACGCATTTTTCCAAAAATATCATCTGCCTATCTGTGTTGCATGCGCGCCAAAGCAGAGCTCAGGAGGGATTTTAAGTCCAGCTGACGAAGCCTGAATCTTTGACCAACACTAAGGGGCCCAACAGTTTAAAGACACTGGGTCTTAATATCCTAAAAACAGGCTGGTGTGTGGCATTTTGTGCATTGTCCCCCTAGAAGCCTCTCCTCCTGCCCTCCCTATTGCTCCCCTAATTTCCCGCATCTCTGACCCGCAGCCTCTCTCTCTTCTGAAGACTCCAACCCATCAGCATTATCTCCAAAGAGCTGCCTTTTTCCAATTTAACAGGGAATTGGATTTCTGTAGCTTGCAGTATCTCAGCCATCTCTCCCCTCCCCTCTACGTGCTGGATTTTTATATATGGCGTGTGATTTCTGTACTGGTTAAAGCGAGGCTCTCTGCTTCCAGTACACAAATCAGGCTCACCAGGACCAGAAAAGGGAATCAACCACGTCAGAGGGGACTATCTCTCCCCTTCCCCTGTTTCCCTTTCACCTTATCCACTGCCTTATCCCTCCCCATCCACCTTCCACTGCCTCTCCGTCCCTCATCCTCTGTAGCTCCCTCCCTTCTCTTTCCATTCTCCATCTCTGTCAGCTTCATCTCCTCTCTTGTGAGGCAGTGTGGTAAAAAAGAGGGGCCCACGCTGTTGTTTCAAAAGCCAGAGATGCTAATTTTCATGTTTGTTTGTGTCTCATTAGCGCCGCAACTCAAAAAGCACAGAAATCCTCCCAACTCTGGCTCCTTCCCCCACAGATCTCCTCGGTGCCAGCCCTGTTAGTGTGGGCTTATGATGTCTGGAAAAACTAACCCTTCTCTTTACTGAGTGCCTCCCTCCCCTCATCCCTGGCCTGTCTTTGAATCAGCCACTCCTCTTCCTTGAGACTGACTGGCCAGGGCTCTTGGGGTTTCGGGCCAGGAAGAGGGTCTGAATTTCCCTCTTTTCCCATATGGGAAAGGGGACAAAGTCAAGGGCATCGAGGGGCAGTGTGAGAGGACCTTTGCCCGTGTTTCAGGGGAAGAGCCCAGAACTGAGAGTCAGAAGGTCTGGGTTCTAATCCCAGCTCTATCACTTGCCTACTTTGTGATTCTGGGCCAAATCACTTAATCCTCTAGGCCCCTGTATCCTCATCTGTAAAATGAAGATTCATCCCTGTTCTCCCTCCTACTTAGACTGTGATCCCTTGCAGGACAGGGTCTGTGACCTACCTGATTATCTTTAATCTACTGGAACGCTTAGAACGGAGCTAGGCACATAGTAAATGCTTAGCAATTATTATTATTAATATTGTTATTGTTATCATCTCAGCTACTTGGTAGCCAATGTGGCAGGGATAAGGCCCCTTGGTTAATTTAGCCTTTTGCACTCCAGTGACAGTCCAATACCTGACAAAATCTAAATCACAGTCTCAGATGAGGGCCAGGTTATTGGAACTGAAAGAATGATCATGCCCACAGAGATAAGCAAAAATTGATCAGGCGTGCCACTTACTCAAAAAAACTCCAGACTCGCCATAGAGTAGAGAGGAGAAAAGGGAAATTACCCAGGAAAAATATACGTGATGGTTTTTAAAATGACCACGGCTTCCAGGCTGTATTTTCCAAAGAACATGTCTAGTCCATTGTTGACAGAGGAGATATTGACAATATAACCCACAAATGCAATAAATGGACTGAAATTGGCCTCAGAAGAATTAGAATGGACTCATAAATCTTTTTAAATCCATTTTGGCAGTGAAAATGTTAGAAGGTAAAATTTTTAAATTGCAGCTTTTAGGGGCTTGGGGAACTTGACCCTAATATAAAAAAAAAAAAATCAGGGGTAGAAATCAGTTGAAATGTTTACAGTCCTAAAAATCCAGACCCTGGTTGTGCTCTGTTAGGAGGCACAGAAAGTGTTGGCTTAGTTCACCAAACAAAATTACTTTTCCTCAGGAGCTCTCTGTTTCTGTCTGATTTGGCTTATCTGCTCGCTGGTCTGTTTGGGTTCGATGTGTCTCTCATTACCACTCTTGGTGTTGGATTTGTTAAATTCCCCATTGGATGAAGGGAAAATTTTTCATTTTTCAATCCTGATTTCTCACTCAGCACTGATGAGTAGATCAGTGTATGAGTTGCACTCTGAGAAGTAGGATTATGACTAATTCTATTAACAAAGACAACCCTGGTTTAATGGTGTTATGCCTGACAGTACCATTTTAAGTTAGGCCAACAAAGGTCTCCGCACATTTGATTGGGTAAACAGAAGCCCAGAGTTTTGAAAGAGGGATATCTCACAAAATATAAAGACACTACCATTTTCGGGCCACGCACTATCCTTCGCCATCCAGGTTCAGTCACCTTGTGAAATTTCCTTGGTGATGATACTTACAGCAGCTCTCTAAGTTGCATGGCTTAGTGGAAAGAGCATGGGCTCGGGAGTCAGAGGTCGTGGGTTCTAATCCCGAATCCTCCACTTGTCTGCTGTGTGACCTTGGGCAGGTCACTTCACTTCTCTGTGCCTCAGTCGCCTCATCTGCAAAATGAGGATTAAAACTGTGAGCCCCACGTGGGACAACCTAATTACCTTGTATTTACCCCAGTGCTTGGAACAGTGCTTGGCACGTAGTAAGTGCTTAACAAATACCATTATTATTATTAGTAGTAGTAGTATTACATGTCAGTCAATCAATCAATGGCATTTACTGAGCACTTACCATGTGCAGAACACTGTACTGCTTGGGAGAGTACAATACAATGGAGTTGGTAGGCATGTTCCCTGTCCACAGTGAGCTTACAGTTTAGAGGAGGAGAGCAAACACAATACTCCCATTTTATAGGGGAAAGAAACAGAGTGACTGAGCATTTAAGGGCCTTGTTTGGGCTTGCACAGTGAGCCAAGGCCAACCAGAATTTTGGCTCCCACCTAGAAATCGGGCCACTGGATCTCATTCCCTGGTTTCTGGGCACCCCTAAGAGTAAAGACCACCCCTCATGGATGCCCCTGGTGAAAAGATACCAGCTCAGAGCCAAAGCCTAATGGACTCCAGCTCTCTGACTCAATCCCGGCTCCATCACTTGCCTGCTGTGTGACCTTGGGCAAGTCACTTCACTTCTCTGTGCCTTAGTTTCCTCCTCTGTAAAATGGGGACTGAGATCGTGAGCCCCAAATGGGACAGGGACTGTTTCCAACTCATTCTGATTATAGCCACCCCAGCACTTAGTACAGTACCTGGCACATAGTAAGTGCTTAAGAAATACTGTTATTATTATTATTTTTATTATTCTCTTTGGTTCTTGGTCAGTGAGATGTTCTTGGTCAGTGAGATCTTGATAGAAGGTTTCACTTTCCCAGGGACAGGAACTCTAGCTAGCTTAGTCACAGTGGCTACTTCTCCCTAGCCTACCTCACCCTTGGATATTCAAGTTACTTTTCTAAGCAGCCACATTTCTCTGCTTCTGACCCAATCCTTATCTTGTGAGCTGTTTACAGGACCATGTTCCTTTAGAACATACTAGTAATAACTATGGTATTTGTTAAGCACGTACTGTGTGCCAAGTACTGCATTAAGCCCTGGGGTAGATACAGTTCGATCAGATCAGATCCAATCCCTGTCCCTCCCAGAGCTCACAGTCTAATGGGAGGCCGAACAAGTCTTTAGTCTGCAGTTAACAAATGAGGGAACTGAGGCTCAGAAAAGTTAAGTGAAACAGCGTGGATTAGTGGGTAGAGCACAGGCCTGGGAATTAAAAGGACCTGGGTTCTACTTCAGGCTCCGCCACTTGTCTGCTGTGTGAACTTGGGCAAGTCACTTCACTTCTCTGTGCCTCAGTTGTCTTGTCTTATGCCATTGAGTTGTTTCCGAACCATAGCGACACCAAGGACACTTCTCTCCCAGAATGTCTCACTTCTCATCTGCAGTCATTCTGGTACTGTATCCGTAGAGTTTTCTTGGTAAAAACATGGAAGTGGTTTACCATTGCTGCCTTCTGCACAGTATACTTAAGTCTCCGCCCTCATTCATTCATTCAATCGTATTTATTGAGCGCTTACTGTGTGCAGAGCACTGTACTAAGCGCTTGGGAAGTACAAGTTGGCAACATATAGAGGTGGTCCTTACCCAACAGCGGGCTGTCCCCATGCCTCTCCTGCCCAGCATGGGTGAGTTTTGACTTGTAGCAGATTGCCTTCCACTCGCTAGCCACTGCTCAAGTTAGGAATGGAATGGGTAAGCCTCTGTTTGACTCTCCCTCCCATAGCCGACTCTGGCAGAGTACTGAAAACACCCCTGAGAGGGGTGTGCCTCAGTTACCTCATCTATAAAATGGGGATTGAGACTGTGAGCTCCATGTGGGATAGGGACTGTGTCCATCCCGATTTGCTTGTATCCACCCCAGTTCTTAGTACAGTGGTTGGCACATCAATCAATCAATCAATCAATCAATCATATTTATTGAGCGCTTACTGTGTGCAGAGCACTGTACTAAGCGCTTGGGAAGTACAAGTTGGCAACATATAGAGACAGCCCCTACCCAACAGTGGGCTCACAGTCTAAAAGAGTGGGCTCACAGTCTAAAAGACTGTCTAAAAGACATAGTAAGCACTTAACAAATACCACAGTTATTATTACTCTAAGGTCCATGGGGGCATGGACTGTGTCCAACCTGATTAACTTGTATCTACCCCAGAGCTTAATAAGGTGTCTGGCGTGTAGTAAGCTCTTAAACAAATACTATTTTTAAAAAAAATGATGGAGCTGGGATTAGAACACAGATCCTCTGATTCCCAAGTCCGTGGTCTGGTGAGGTTTGTTTATCTGGTTGGATCACTTGCAGCTACAGGAGGGAGCAATATTACTGAAGAAACACACTTGCCATACAGTTCCTGCTGTAGATGAATTATAACAATAGAGTTAAAATAAAACATACTACCCAATAATTACCCCTAAAATTATACCTCTTTTAAACACAAATAAATCCAAACCCTAAATATAATCAATTCTGGGTCTTCTGAGGCACGGTTGCCATCTTCCTCGTGCCCGAGTGCTCTGAATTTCCCGCTTCCCACTCTTCACCTCCTCCACTACTCTTTCAGCCCCCTGAAGGTGGGAGGGAAAAATCCATGGAGGAGAAGCTACCTGAAGCTCTATTAGTTTCCTTGGCAGAGGAAAGTGCCAAACCAACAGTAAGCCTGCCCCTCGGGGTAATTACATTCCATGTAGCAGGGAGGGTTGAAGGTGGGAACAGGCTGGAAAAGAGCTAGGAGCCAGAGGGCCCCCATCAAATGAACTGTGTGGCAGGGGGCCCTGGGAGATGACATCCAGCTGAGGAAACAACTGCAGCTAATAGTAATAATAATAGTAGTAATTTTGTTCTTACTATGTGCCAAATACATTCTAAGTGTTGGCATGGATAATAATAATAATAATAATGATGGCATTTGTTAAGCTCTTACTATGTGCAAAGCACTGTTCTAAGCATTGGGGGGATACAAGGTGATCAGGTTGTCCCACATCAGGCTCACAGTCTTAATCCCCCTTTTACAGATGAGGTAACAGGCACAGAGAAGTTTAGTGACTTGCCCAAAGTCACACAGCTGACAATTGGCGGAGTGGGGATTTGAACCCATGACCTCTGACTCCAAAGCCCAAGCTCTTTCCACTGAGCCACGCTGCTTACAAGCAAATTGGGTTGGACTCAGTCCCTGTCCCATGTGGGGCTCACAGTCTTAATCCCTATTTTACAGATGAGGTAACTGAGGCACAGAGAAGTTAAGTGACTTGCTCAAGGTCACACAGCAGAAAAGTGGCGGAGCCGGGATTAGAACCCATAGCCTTCTGACTTGCAGGCCGTGCTCTACCCATTATGCCATGCTGCTTCTTCGAATCAAGGTGGCCCCTGCCTTTGGGGTGAAAGAGCAGGGAGAGAAAGGGATGAGTGTACAGACAGACATTCAAGCATTCAAAGTGCTGGAGAATCGTCTTTTGGGGATTCAGGGAGAAGGTATGGTGGGGGGGGCGGGGGAAGAAGTGGGTCACACAAGGGAAATTTGCCAATGCCAGAGGGGCAGCTCGCTCTGGGAGGGTCTTTGCAAGGGCATGCTCGACTAATGGAAGCCAAGGGAGAGCCTACCCAAATCTGCTAACCCTCAGCTGAATGATGGCAAAGGAAGGGAGAGGGGAGATGAGGACTACAGTGGCTGCCTATGTCCTGCCTCTTTGTTAATAATGATAGTTGTGGTATTTGTTAAGCGCTTACTATGTGCCAAGTACTATTCTAAGCAATGGAGTTGATACAGGGTAATCAGGTTGTCCCACGTGGGGCTCACTGCTTTAATCCCCATTTTACAGATGAGGGAACTGAGGCACAAAGAAGTTAAGCAGCTTGCCCAAGGTCACACAGTAGTCAAGTGGTGGAGCTGGGATTAGAACCCACATCCTCTGACTCCCAAGCCTGTGCTCTTTCCACTAAGCCACGTTGCTTCTCTTCTTGTTGATCTCTTCCACCTACTGCTTTGTTTCCTATCATCAGCAGCATGCACCCATCACTTACTGTGGGCAGAGCTTGGTGCTATCTTTCCGGGACGGAGGATTAGAGACCTTGGGAAGACACCCAAGATAGCAATGCATCTCTGACAGGTGTCACTCTTGCCATGTCCTTGGCATCAGAGAATGAGGATTCAAATCCCAGCTCTGCCACTGGTCTTGCTGTGTGACTTTGGGCAAGTCACTAAACTGTTCTGTGCCTCAGTTTTCTCATTTATAATGTGGGGATTAGATACCTGCTCTCCTTTGCCCTTCAACTGTGAGCTTCATGTGGCACAGGGACTGTTTCCGACCTGATGTTATCATCTTGTCTCTATTCCGGTGTTTAGCAGAGTGCTTGAAACCAAGTAAGAATTTGATAAAGGCCATAATGACTGTTGTTAATAAGCTAGGTTGGCCAAAATGTGCTCTAGGAAGGGTGGGAGATGGAGTGGGTAGGAAGAAGCAGTGTGGCCTAGTGGAAAGAACACAGGCCTAGGGTTCTAGTCCCAGCTCTGTCACTTGCCTGCTGTGTGAACTTCATTTTTCTGTGCCTCAGTTACCTCGCCTCTAAAATGGGGATTACTACGCGGACTGTGTCCAACCTGATTACCTTGTACCTACTCAACTCTTAGTATAGTGCCTGGCACACAGTAAGTGCTTAACAAATGCCATTTACAAAAAAGAGAAGCAAGCACACACCCTGACTCTAACTTTTTCACATTAGGTAGCCTGAGGAGGAGAGAGATCTGGTCTGAAGCCTCACAGCAAAAGGAAAGGGCCTGGCCTTCTCTCCAGGGCTGTCGGATGCCATTAGCGAGAGTGAAAGGAGGAAAAGGTGCCCGGTGCAGAGAGCCTGGAGCTCCTGGCCAGCCAACGGAACAAAATAATTGATTGCCTTCTCTCTGCAAAGTCCAAATGGTTTTTGATGTCGAGCCATTCATTGCCGTAACTGGAATAATAACACAATTCATTTTAGCTGCAGCCCTGCAAATGGATAGCTTTAATAATGGCTAATTTGGGATGATGAATGGGCCATTTGGGGGTGACATTAACGCTGAATAAGGAGAAGGGAGCCCACGGGAGAGAGGAAGAGAGGAGCCATGATGGCCGATCTCAGGGACCCAGGGTGCCAAGGCTTCGAAGGAATCTACCAGCCTTTCAGTTCACTCCCTGCACTGTGCTTAGCAATCTCCTGGGTGTCTGGGGAAGTTGGTCAGAAGATAGGGTCCCCACCCTCAAAGAGCTTACAGTTTAGTCCATCTGTGGTATTTATTGAACTCCTACTGTGTGCAGAACACTGTACTAAGCAGCTGGGAGAGTACAAACGAGCTGGTGGACCAGTCCTTGCCCACTAGGAGCTTCCAGTCTAGACTGGCGGAGTGGACACAGGCAAATAGGCACAAGCCCATAATAGGAACATCTAGACACATGCTCTTAGTCCTTGGCAGCCCTGAGGCGTTCGCCCAGGGGCTGCATCAGTCACTGGGTGTCAGTGGGGGCGGGGGGTGGGAGGCAGAGGAAGGCCAGTCAGCTCCCTGCAGATCAGTGTCTCCTGGGATGAGCAAAAAGGGGGCCTGGGGTCTCGTGCTGGCTCAGCCGGGTGGGGCAGGGGCTGGGACAGGATCTGACTGGGTCTTTCTCCAGACTATCTCCCGCATCTCTGAAGGAGCAGCAGTCTGGATCTTAATTCGTCAGATGCATCTTGGATCTGACGCAGGCTGCGGAGTTTTGGACGACGGGCACTGAGGGCCTTACTGAAGTAGGAATCCAAACGTGCGGAGCTCAATCCTCGGCTTCAAGGCTGTCCATCCCCTCGCCCCCTCCTACCTCACCTCCCTTCTCTCCTTCTCCAGCCCAGCCCGCACCCTCCGCTCCTCTGCCGCTAATTTCCTCACCGGGCCTCGTTCTAGCGTGTCCCGCCGTCGACCCCCGGTCCACGTCCTCCCCCTGGCCTGGAATGCCCTCCCTCCGCACATCTGCCAAGCTAGCTCTCTTCCTCCCTTCAAGGCCCTACTGAGAGCTCACCTCCTCCAGGAGGCCTTCCCAGACTGAGCCCCCTCCTTCCTCTCCCCCTCCTCCCCCTCCCCCTCCCCCCTGCCTTATCTCCTTCCCTTCCCCACAGCACCTGTATATATGTTTGTACGTATTTATTACTCTATTTATTTATTTTACTTGTACATATTCTGTTTATTTTATTTTGTTAACGTGTTTTGTCTTGTTCTCTGTCTCCTCCTTCTAGACTGTGAGCCCACTGTTGGGTAGGGACCGTCTCTATATGTTGCCAACTTGTACTTCCCAAGCACTTAGTACGGTGCTCTGCACACAGTAAGCGCTCAATAAATACGATTGAATGAATGAATGAATGAATGAATGAATGGTTGATCGGTTGATCTAGGGGGAGATAAGGGGTAAGGTTGGGGCTCCTGCAGAGTCTGGGTCCAGGAGGGACAGGGCTTCGCTGGGAGTGTCCTGGCGGGGGATTTGGAAGTATGGCCTCGGACTAGGAGGGCAATGAGGTTAAGAGAGAAGCAGTGTGGCTCACTGGAAAGAGCACGGGCTTTGGAGTAAGAGGTCATGGGTTCAAATCCCGGCTCCGTCGTTTGTCAGCTGTGTGACTTTGGGCAAGTCACTTCACTTCTCTGGGCCTCAGTTCCCTCATCTGTAAAATGGGGATTAAGACTGTGAGCCCCATGTGGAACAACCTCATCACCTTGTAACCTCCCCAGTGCTTAGAATAGTGCTTTGCACATAGCAAGCGCTTAATAAGTGCTATCATTATTATTATTAATGTCTGTCTTCCCTTCTAGACCGTAAGCTTGTTGTGGGCAGGGAATATGTCTGCTTATTAATAATAATAATAATTATGGTATTTGTTAAGCGCTTAAGTATGTGCCAGGTGCTGTACTAAATGCTGGGGTGGATACAAGCAAATCCGGGTGGACACAGTCCTCATCCCATGTGGGGCTCACAGTCTCAATCCCCATTTTCCAGATGAGGTAAATGAGGCCCAGAGAAGTGAAGTGATTTGCTCAAGGTCACACAGCAGACAAGTGGCAGAGCCTGGAAAAGAACAGAGGACTGGGAGTCAGAGGAGCTGGATTCTAATCCTGATTCCACCAGTCTCCTGTTGTGTGACCTGGGGCAAGCCACTTAATTTCTCTTCGCCTCAGTTTTCTCATCTGTAAAATGGAGACTCAATACCTGTTCTCCCTCCCAATTTAGACCACGAGCCCTGTATGAGGCGGGGAATGTGTCCAACCTGATTACCTTTTGTCAGTCAATCTTATTTATTAAATAGCAGTATACCTAGTGGATGGAACACAGGCCTGGGAGTCAGAAGGTCATGGGTTCAAATCCCAGCTCCGCCACTTCTCTGCTGTGTGACCTTGGGCAAGTCACTTCATTTCTCGGGGCCTCAGTTACCTCATCTGTAAAATGGGGATTGAGACTGTGAGGCCCACATGGGACAGGGACCATGTCCAATCTGATTCGCTTGTATCCACCATAGCGCTCAGTACAGTGCCTATCATATAGTAAGCCCTTAACAAATGCCATTATTATTACTGTCATTATTATGTGCTTACTATGTGCAGAGCACAGTGTTCACAGTGAACACAGAGTTCAATATAACAATATAACAGAAACATTCCTTTCCCACAACACCAGCATTTGGTGCACAGTAAGTAACAAATACCGCAATTATTATTCTTATAAGTACCACCCACCTCCTCCTTCACTCATACTACCCACCCCGACCCACTAAATGCGCTAACCCCTCTGCCTGCACGGAGGATAAACACCTCCCCATTCCAATATGCACTTGTTCAAGGCTCTCTTGTTTGTCTGCTTTTCACCTGGCTGCCCAGAATGTTGTTAGATGGCCCATCCCGAAGGCCAGGTCGCTGCCGTATTTGCGTGACTCGCTTTGTCCTGTGCCACCCCGGTGTCAGGCACAGACGGGCACCTGCCCTCGGGGCCGAGGGCGATGATCACATCTACTTGCCCGGATGCCGCCTGCAATTTGGAATTCAGCTCCTGTCAGTGCCCGTCACGAAGACTCAAGTAACGCAAACAGCTCTGAGCAAAAGGAGGAAAACAACGCTCCCCATCTGGCAAAGCTAGATTGCATTTGTCGGGCAATTTTAAAGTGAAGGGGTGCCCAACACTGGAGGATAATTAAGCTCTGTAAAGAGCATCTGCTTGGAGAAAACAGGACTAGGGAAAGCTGGGTGGTGGGAGGGAAAGCTCCCTCTCAGAGAGCAGTGGAAGGGATGCTGCTCAGGGGCTGGGGAGGGGACAGGAACTTCGCGCCCTCCCCTCCTGTGAGGAGTCAGGTGACAGGGGTATCTTTGAAGGCCAAAGAAAGGAGGGAGCAGCTGGCCCAGGGGGAGAATCTTCCAGTCAGGAAGCGTTGAAGGGAACAAAGCATCAAATCCTCCCCACCAGGAGCACATGCTCACCCCGTCACTTACCTACCCACATGTCCAAGAACCTTCCCTCTCTAAGGCTTCTCCACTCCAGGATCATCAGGATCCTCCATCATGCAAATGGGTCTTGGCATCTTTTTCCAGCAAAACCTGCCTGGGGACCTCATGCTATTGTGATTGGGGGAACAGTGTTTGCGTTCTCTGACCCCTCAGATCTAGGCAAAACTTCCCTTGAAGGGGAAGGGTTGGGGGTGGGAGGGAACAAGAGAAGGAGGGAAAGAAAAAACTAGAATTCTGGCGAGTACTATTTGGAGCAGTGTCCTGCAAAGCCCAATTCACCAGCCATGAGGGGAGGTTGTGCAGCTGAGGGAAGGTAAGCCTGGGCTTGAGGGGGAAGAAGTTTGGAGAAGTAGCATGGCCTAGTGGAAAGGACCTGGGCCTTGGAATCAGAGCATCTGGGTTGTAATCCCAACTCCACCATTTGTCTGCTGTGGGACCTTGGGTAATCACTTCAGTTCTCTGTGCCTCAGTTACCTCATCTGTAAAATGGGGATTAAATCCTACTCCCTCCTACTTAGACTGTGAGCCTCATGTGATTAACTTGTATCTACCCCAGTGCTTAGAACAGTGCTTGGCACATAGTAAGTGTTTACCAAGTACCCTAATTATTATTTGTTTGGGTCTATCTGTCTGTCTTCCTATGTGGAACAGGGATTGTGTCCAACCCAATTTGCCTGTATCCACCCCAGCCCTTAGGACAGTGCCTGGCATAAAGTAAGCACTTAACAAATACCATTATTATTTTCATTATTATCCCTGGTGTTTTCCTCTGGCCAGTCTGGCTCTCTCCCTGACGCTCTTGGATTCCCACTTTCACTCCATCCACCCCCTGGAAAGGAGATGGAAAGCGGAAGCTCTTGGATCAGTTCTGAAGGCTTCTGAGAGTCCCAGACTTGTCCTTCTTCTTCTTTTTCCTGCCCCAACTTCCACCTCTCACAGCCTCCCTGTGGCCTTTCTGGCATCTTGATTCCCACAGCTCACACCATTTGGAGTGGGACAGAGAAGTGGAGAAGACACTTTCCTTCTCAAGCCGGGAAGCCGTGTCTGTCGTCCTTGAGCCAGTAGCCCAGTGGCTTCTTCTTGCAGGTGACGGACCTTCGGGTCAATCTCAGGTTTGGACTCCATCCCTTTGAGTTCTCGGGCATGGTGGGGGCCGGCTAGGTGAGGATGAATAAAAGGAATTTGGAACTCCCAGTTGGGACAGAGCAGCAAACACTCTCAGGATGGTCACTCTTCCTTCTGTTTTGAGGAGCTTTGGTTTCCTGTTTCTGTCTAGCCCCTTCCTCTCCTCAACTCTCATCTGACTTTTTAACATGAAGCCTCGGTCTTCAGCCAGTGTAGACCCACTCCCTTGGGTGGATTTAAATTCCATCCACTCAGGAGAAGTGCAGGCCCCTTATTTCGAGGACTCTGCTCTTTCCCATTGATTCCATACCTCTGACTTTCCTTGATTAGAGAAACTTTAATAAAAGAATTCCATCTCAGCCATTTCTGAAGGATCATTCATTTCATCCACCTCATTATTTATTAATGGCTCGATTAGCTTTTTTCTCTGGGTCTACTAATAAATGTCTTCTGATTCTCTTAAACCCTTCAGCCGAATTGTTCCCCGCATCATATCATTGGTACCCTTAGTCGATTCTATGCTAGCAATGTCTATTGGATTCCCTTTTACCTCCTGTTCCTTTTCACCCTATATTTTGTTCCTTATTTTCTTTTCCAGAGGAGGGTTGTGCCTCTACGCCTGCCTTATCTGTATTTGGGACGCTAACCCCTTCCCTATGACCCTTCCCCACTCCCTGCACAAACCAAACTGAGGGAAAAAGTCTCCCCCTCTGGACTGTAAGCTCATTGTGGGTGGGGAACTTCTCTGACAAATCATTTATATTGTACTCTCCCAAATGATAAGTACAGTGCTCTGCACTTAGTATGTGCTCAATAAATGCCTTTGAATGATTGGTTGATTTGAGAAAAAAATAGTTTAGGCAAAGTCATTTGGGTTTCCACTCCATTCATTCAATCATATTTATTGAGCGCTTACTGTGTGCAGAGCACTGTACTAAGTGCTTGGAATGTACAATTTGGCAACAGATAGAGACAATCCCTAACCAACAATGGGCTCACAGTTTAGAAAGGGGAGACAGACAACAAAACAAAATAAGTAGACAGACAGTATTATTATTATTATTATTATTGTTATCATTGCTAACTGCTTACTCTATACCAAACACTATGCTATACTAAGTGCTCTCGTAGATAGGTCAGAAATGATTCCTGTTCCACAGGGGGCTCCCAGTCGGGAGAATGGGTACTGAACCTCCATTTTACATATGAGGAAACTGAGGCTCAGAGAAATTAGGCAACTTGACTAAGGTCACACAGCAATCAAATTGCAGAGCCAAAATTAGAGCCCAGATCCCCTGAGTCCCAGGTCCATCATCTTTCCATTAAGTCACACTGCTTCTCCATATGGCAAGGCAGAGTTCCAGAACACTTATATTTTTCATTTGGTCCTTTGAGACTCTCTTGCGTTTTTCCACTTTTGACACCATAGTGTAGCAGGCAGGGTTCTGGGTTGTTTCCTATTGAAAGGGGCCAATGTCAAAGCCACGAGGAGTGATCATGCACAGATTTCCTCCATTCATAGATAGGACAGATTTCAACCCTAGAGAATCAAGAGAAGGAGGAGGAAGAGGAGGAAGAGGAGGAAGAGGGGGAAATGGAGAAGAAGGAGAAAGAGAAGGAGAAGGAGGAGGAGGAACCTCCAGGAGTCATCTTGTTCTTCATCTTGCTTCTAAGTAGGGTTGCATTATTAACTCAGACAGTTAATGACAATAGTAATAATAATGGCATTTATTAAGCACTTACTATGTGCAAAGCACTGTTCTAAACACTGGGGAGGTTACAAGGTGATCAGGTCATCCCACAGCAGGCTCACAGTCTTAATCCCCATTTCACAGATGAGGTAACGGAGGCACAGAGAACTGAAGTGACTTGTCCAAAGTCACACAGCTGACAATTGGCAGAGCAGGGATTTGAACATATGACCTCTGACTCCAAAGACCATACTCTTTCCACTGAGCCACGCTGCTCCTCAGTTGTTACCTCCTAAGTGCTTAGTACAGTGTTCTTTGCCCAGGAGACACTCTATAAATAGCATTGATTGACTGACAGATAGACAAGGGGGGTGGGAGTCAAATAGACATATGTATGGGTGGGTAATGGCCTCCCTCCCCTGGTAGGCTCCCACCCATTGACCTCTGGTCTATGACTCCTCCAGAAGTTTAAGGTTAGAGGTACTCTGAGCCATCTAATTAATTCTTCTGGGCTAATCCCCTCAGGACTGCAGCCCCCAGGATTCCACCTCCAATTTAGAAGCCACCATCTGAGACCTCAATTAGCTCGCTGATTGATTGGCTGGCTGGCTGGATGGATGGATGGTAGGTTGGTTGGAAGAATCCCAAACTGGTGGCCACATTCCATAAAACCTGTTCAGCAAAACCTCCCTGGTAGGACTTTCCCAAAGACCCTTGGCTCCAGGTGTAGTCTCTTCCTGCCCCACGCCAGGGCAGAACCAAGGTCGCCGTTGGCAGGAGACAGTTGACAAGCCCCTCCCGGTTGACAGCCACCCTAACTCCCTCATGCTCCAAATGAAGCCCATTTCCCATTGTTCCCTCTCTAGATAGAACAATCCACCAACCATATTGAGAAGCAGCGTGGCTGTGGAAAGAACCCGGGCTTTGGAGTAAGAGGTCATGGGTTCAAATCCCGGCTCCGTCGTTTGTCAGCTGTGTGACTTTGGGCAAGTCACTTCACTTCTCTGGGCCTCAGTTCCCTCATCTGGAAAATGGGGATTAAGTCTGTGAGCCCCACTTGGCACAACTTGATTACCTTGAATCTACCCCAGTGCTTAGAATAGTGCTTTGCACATAGTAAGCACTTAACAAATTCCATCATCATATTGTCTTTCCAGAGCATAATAGTCACTAATCCATTCATTCATTCAATCTTATTTATTGAGCACTTTATTGTGTGCAGAGCACTGTACTAAACACTTGGGAAAGTACAATACAATTAGCAGTGACATTTCCTGCCCACAAGGAGCTTACAGTCTAAAAGGTGTGGGGGAGGCAGACATGAATATGAATAAATAAAATGACAGATATGTACATAAGTGCTGTGGGGCTGGAACGGGGGAAGAGCAAAGGGAGCAAGTCAGGGGGATGCAGATGGGAGTGGGGATGAGAAAATGTGGGGCATAGTCAGTTCAGCAAGTGTTCCAAGGTAGTCTATTGTCCTTGGCAGCCTGGGAATCCTTTTGCCCAGTGGTGTCAATGGTAGAGCCGACCAAGCAGCTGAAGAGAGGTGACCCCAAGCAGGGCAGGCAGCAGAAATGGTATCAGTACAGGAAATGTACCCTAATTGCCATGGCAACTGTAAGAACCTGGAGAAGCACAACTCTAGTTTGTGAATTCCTCTAGACTGTAAGCTCCATATGGGCAGGGATTATGTCTACCTACTCTGTTATATTGTACTCTTCTAAGCTCTTAGTACAGTGCCCTGCACACGGTAAGCACTCAATAAAAATGATTGCTGTGTGCTCTGCACACAGTAAGTACTCAACTCAGCAGGCTTTGGAGGCTGGGAAAGTGGAGGCTGGGAAAGTGGAGGCTGGGAAAAAGTGGAGGCTGGGAAAGTGGAGGCCAACCTGCAGGACAACCATTCCAGAGGCAGGGTGCAGGGGGACTCTTTTGGAACCTTCAAGAAGAGACTGTGACAGAGGCAGAAGCAGACAGAGATCCAGACTGACACAGAGGCAAAACCTGCGAGTAGTAGCTATAGCCCCAACCCAATAAGTGGTCTTTCTGGTTGTCCAGTGAACAAAGGAGACTGCAGATCCCTACTGAGAGCTCACCCCCTCCAGGAGGCCTTCCCAGACTGAGCCCCCTTTTTCCTCTCCTCCTTCCCATCCCCTCCACCCTATCTCCTTTCCCTCCCCACAGCACTTGCATATGCTTGTACAGATTTATTACTCTATTTATTTTACTTGTATATTTACTATTCTATTTATTTTGTTAATGATGTGCATATAGCTATAATTCTATTTGCTCTGACGACCTTGACACCTGTCTACATGTTTTGTTTTGTCGTCTGTCTCCCCCTTCTAGACTGTGAGCCCATTGTTGGGTAGGAACCATCTCTGTTGCCAACTTGTATTTCCCAAGTGCTTAGTATAGTGCTCTGCACACAGTAAGAGCTCAATAAATATGATTGAATGAATGAATCCTAATAGAAAGAGCACGGGATTGGGAGTCAGGAGATTTAGGTTCTAATCCCAGCTCTGCTACTGGCCTGATGTGTGACCTTGTCCAAAATACCTAACCTCCCTTGGTCACAGTTTTCTCCTCTGTAAAATGAGGTTGAGATAGATCAGGAGTCCCATGTGGGACAGAGACTGTGCCCAGTCTGGTAATCTCGCTGTGGGCAGGAAATGTGTCTGTTATTTTGTTACATTGTACTTTCCAAAGAGCTTAGCACAGTGCTCTGCACACAGTGAGTGCTCATGAAATGCGATCGATAACCTCATATCAGTATGGAGTAAGCACTTATTTAAATGCCCTAATTATGAAGGAGACTGCTGGAGGAGTCTTTGCAACTTCACATACTTGGAAAAACAAACTGTCCTGAGCATCTGTTTCACACCCTATGGTGGTCCAGGTCAAGAACACGCTGTCAGAGCCAAGGTGAAAGTGAGCATTTACCTAGGGTCCATTTGAAGCACAAGACTTGGAGTTCAGCTGTAGATTTGCTTTTTACCACCAACATATAACCACCTTGATGCCTGACGCCCAGTGGGCAGAGAAGCAGCCTGGAGCAAGAGAGCAGGGTGGGCAGAGTGAAAGAAGCCTGGTGGCTTCTGCCAATGAAACTCTGAGAGGAGGAAATGAATATCCAAGCTGACAAATGGGAAAGAGTCTGAACTGCGAGGAAAAGAAATATTACTTCCAATTGTCTGTGAATGTGTTACAAATGTGAGTAATAAATAACGGGATTTTTTTTTTTAATCTTTGACAGTGGGGGTGTCACTTTTCAGGAAGCAAAAATTAAAAAAAATGTATCTCCCAAACCAAGCACCTACAGTCACTGTCACTGCTGGGTCTGTCTCCCCCCAAGCAGGGTTGGGTTGGGCTGGGCTAGTGGGGGCCACTGGAAGCGCTCTGGGCATATCACTTCCCTCCTCCAAAATCTCCAGTGGTTGCCTATCAACCTTCGAATGAAGCAAAAACTCCTCACTTTCGGCTTCAAAGCTCTCCATCACCTTGCCTCCTCCTACCTCACCTCCCTTCTCTCCTTCTGCAGCCCAGACCACCCGCTCCGCTCCTCTGCTGCTAACCTCCTCACTAGGCCTCGCTCTCGCCTGTCCTGCCATTGACCCCTGGCCCACGTCCTACCTCTGGCCTGGAATGCCCCCCCTCCAATCATCCACCAAACTAGCTCTCTTCCTCCCTTCAAAGCCCTACTGAGAACTCACCTCTTCCAGGAGGCATTCCCAGACTGAGCCCCCCTTTCCCTCTCCTTCTCCTCCCATCCCCATCGCCCCCTCCCTCCCTTTGCCCTACCCCCTTCCCCTCCACACAGCACTTGTGTATATTTGTACATATTTATTACTCTATTTTATTAATGATGCATATATAGCTATAATTCTATTTATTCTGATGGTATTGACACCTTTCTACTTGTTTTGTTGTCTGTCTCCCCTTTCTAGACCGTGAGCCCGTTGTTGGGTAGGGACCATCTCTATATGTTGCTGATTTGTACTTCCCAAGCACTTAGTATAGTGCTTTGCACACAGTGAGCTCTCAATAAATATGATTGAATGAATAAATGAATGACTGCAGGGAGTAAGGTGGGGTAGCCTGTGGGGGCCGCTTCTCTCCAGCTTCATCCTGGTGTATCATGGTCAACAGGGGTAGTGGTCATTGAAATCACAAGACCAAGGGCTCAGATCTTGGTCTGAGCCTGGCTCAGTGGAAAGAGCCCGGGCTTTGGAGTCAGAGATCATGGGTTCAAATCCCAGCTCCGCCGCTTGTCAGCTGTGTGACTTTGGGCAAGTCACCTAACTTCTCTGGGCCTCAGTTCCCTCATCTGTAAAATGGGGATGAAGACTGTGAGCCCCCCGTGGGACAACCTGATCACCTTGTAACCTCCCCAGTGCTTAGAACACACATAGTAAGTGCTTAATAAATGCCATTATATTATATTATTATCTTTCTGCCCTTGCAAGATTCAATTTTTGTTCCAATCAGGGTGTTTGCCCCTGGAGTATTGCATTACCTGCACTTTCTCCTCTTCATTAGTGGGAAGAGTCACAAATAGTCCACGGAGACTAGTAGAAATGATTTGAACAAGTGAAGGGGAGAAATGGTTAGGGCAGTGGTCATTGTTACAGTATTCATTGTGTTTCCTATATGCTAAAATTGTAATCAAAGACTGTCATAAATATAATCTAATTGGCACTAACTTGTTCCCATATGGGGCCTCACAATCTAAGAAGGAGGAAGAGCAGGTCTTTTATCCCCATTTTATAGTTGAAGACACTGAGGCATAGAGAGCTTAAATGATTTGCCCAAGGTCATACAGCAAGCCAGAGACAAAAAGGAAATTAAAACCCATGCCTCCCACTTCTCCCTTACCTTTGGGGCTCGCTTCCTCCCTGATAAACCATTTTAATGGATTATTCAAAACCAGGGCAGCCTGAATCTCAGCATGTTAGCCGGAAGGCTGGCCCCAACTTAATGTAGCCTGCTAAAGTACTGTTGTGGGTGGGGGGCGGCAGCTTCACAGCTGGGAAGACTTGTGAAATCTGCCACAGAAAGCTCACAAAGCGGGTAATCCACTTCAGGCTGATTGAGAGTTAACGGAAGAACCATATTCTATCCTCTACCCCTGTTCCTTGTACCATTTGAACTGGGGATTTCAGGATTCCTGCAAAGCAGCTGTGCCCGCACCACACCACCACTTTGGCCCTTCACCCCTTTATGCCCATTTCCTTTCCATCCCCACCTGCTCCTCCCCCAAGCCTTGGCTGCTGCTGTGAGCTGTGAGCGTCGTGAAAAGCATCTCCCGGACTGTCAAGTCTGAAAAGCGGCTTGGGCTCCCTTAGGCAATCAGGCAGTTCATAAACACAAGATATTATCATGTCAGTGTTACATGAACGGCACAACTATTAAGTTTTATTTTCAAAAATTAAGTGGCTTCCAGCCCCGTGCTCCAAGCTCTGAGGTGAGGTGCTGGGTTTGATTTCTCCAGGTCTCCTCTCCGTCACCGAGGACCGCAGGGCTGGATTTTGCAGCATCTGGACAAGGCAGAGATGGCCTCCTTGACCTTGGATGACCCTGGGAGGGGGGCAGAGCGGTCACCCAGAAGCTTAGCAAACCAAGGCTTACAATTAAGACCCTTATCCCCAGAACATCCAGGCTCCCAGATTCACAGTTGATTTTATCCCCAATTTTAGATGAGGAAACTGTGACCGAGAGAGGTGAAGTGTCTTGCTCAAGATCACAGCAGGCCTGGGACTAGAATCCGGGTCTCTTGATAATAATAATAATAATAATAATGGCATTTATTAAGCACTTACTATGTGCAAAGCACTGTTCTAAGTGCAGGGGAGGTTACAAGGTGATCAGGTTGTCCCACTGGGGGCTCACAGACTTCATCCCCATTTTACAGATGAGGGGACTGAGGCTCAGAGAAGTGAAGTGACTTGCCCAAAGTCCCACAGCTGACACGTGGTGGAAGCGGGATTTGAACCCACAACCTCTGACTCCAAAGCCCGGGCTCTTTCCATTGAGCCACGCTGCTTGATGCCCAGAGCTGAGTTGCCCGCCCTGTACTCTGAGAGCCTTGAGCCCTGAGGCTGCCTGGAAAGGCCCTTCTCTCCAGAGGTAAATAGCTCAGAGGAGACTCCGAGAGTGTGGGTTCAGTTCCCTTAGTCATACCTCTTTGGGAGGTCCTGTTTGTTTGAGGGTTTCATTTCATTCATTCATTCATTCAATCGTATTTATTGAGCACTTACTGTGTGCAGAGCACTGTACTAAGCGCTTGGGAAGTACAGGTTGGCAACATATAGAGATGGTCCCTACCCAGCAGCGGGCTCACAGTCTAGAAGGGGGAGACAGAGAACAAAACAAATTAACAAAGTAAAATAAATAGAATAAATATGTACAGATAAACAGAGTAATAAATACGTACAAACATATATTCATTCATTCATTCATTCGTATTTATTGAGCGCTTACTGTGTGCAGAGCACTGTACTAAGCGTTTGGGAAGTACAGGTTGGCAACATATAGAGACGGTCCCTACTCAACAGCGGGCTCACAGTCTAGAAGGGGTAGACAGAGAACAAAACAAATTAAAGAGAATAAATCTGTACAAATAAAACAAATCAATAGAGTTATGTCGGCAACATATAGAGATGGTCCCTACCCATCAGTGGGCTCACAGTCTAGAAGGGGGAGACAGAGAACAAAACAAATGAACAAAATAGTGGGTCATTGGGCTGGCTCACTGTATACCCAGGAGAAGCTTGGGGTCCCCAACTCTGACCTGTGATGTAGTCAGGCCAAGCAGCTCAGATTCCTGTGACCACTCTTTTCTCTTGTGCATGCTGGGGGTTGGGGTGCCACTCTCCCCTACGCAGATCATTACCTAAGCACTCTGACCACGAAACCTACCAGACTACACTTATCCCTGTCGGGAGCCTACTGAGCAGGCTCACCTGGTCCCACCTGGTCCCCACCTGGTCCAACTTCCCTGCAACTTGTCTCCCTGGACAGTGCTTGGGCACTCAGGTGAACTCTCACTTGACCCCCTCCCTCGCCCCCCATCCCAGCCCTGGTGCAGCTGCCAAGGGCCCCATATGAGACGTGCCCTGATGGGAAGGGCACAGGGCTGGAAGGCTAGAGACCTGGATTCTGATCCCAGCTCTGCCCCTTACTTGCAAGTCACAGGATCTCTCTGAGCCTCAGTTCTTTCATCTTTAAATAGGAATAAGATCCCTGCTCTCCCTCCCTCTTAGGCTATAATAATAGTAATAATGGCATTTATTAAGCACTTACTATGTGCCAAGCACTGTTCTAAGCTCTGGGGAGGTTACAAGGTGATCAAATCATCCCACGGGGGACTCACAGTTTTCATCCTCATTTTACAGATGAGCGAACTGAGGCACAGAGAAGTGAAATGACTTTCCCAGAGTCACACAGCTGACAAGTGGTGGAGCCGGGATTTGAACCCACGACCTCTGACTCCAAAGCCCGGGCTCTTTCCACTGAGCCACGCTGCTTCTCTGCTTTTCTGGGCATCTCATGCAGGGTTTGATGATCCTCTATCTAACCCAGCTCTTAGCACAGTGCTCAGACTAATAAGTGTCTAATAAATACCATCATTCCCCAAGCCTTCCTCCCTCCCTCCTGCCTTGTGGCTGCATGGTGATCTGCAGTGTTCTTTTGGATGTCCAGAGCAACAGAGATTGGCAGGTGACTCGTCTCTGCCTGGGACAGAGTTAAGATTCAATAGGTCTGCTTCTGCAGTGATCCAGTTCCCCTTTGAGGTTTAGGTCCCCACCCAGATGCATCTCCGGTGGATCAGGGAGTGTCCTAAAAGATATCTAATAATAATAGTGATATTTTTAAGCACCTACTGTGTGCTGAGCACTGTTCTGAATGCCACAGTAGATACAAGGTGATCATATTAAAACGAGTCCCTTTCTCTCACCAGGCTCCCAGTCTAAGGGGGAGGGAAAAGAGATATTTAACATCATTTTACAGATAAGAACACTGAGGCACAGACAAGTTAAGTGACTTTCTCAATGTCACACAGCAAGCAAGTGGCCAAGCTGGGACTAGAACCCAAGTTTCCTACACTCTCGGTGCAGAACTCATTCCACTAGACCAGGCTACTTTTCTTATGAGGTAAAGCTTTGGTTTTCCTGATTTGCTCCATGATCGATCAGACTCTGGGGAGAATTCAGGTGAAAGTACCCAAGGCCAAAATTCTCCCAATCAATCAATCAATCAATCGTATTTATTGAGCGCTTACTGTGTGCAGAGCACTGTACTAAGTGCTTGGGAAGTACAAGTTGGCAACATATAGAGACAGTCCCTACCCAACAGTGGGCTCACAGTCTAAAATTGCCTCCATCCTCCACTTCACCTTGCTAGGGGAGATCTGGTGGTAGAGGCCAGGTATAAGGATAACAATAATAATAGTAATTATTGTTATTATTGTGGTATTTGTTAAGCACTTACTACGCACCAGGCTCTGAACTAAGCTCTGAGGTGGATACAAGAAAATCAAGTTGGACACAATCTCTGTCCTACATGGCTCACAGTTTTAATCCCCATTTTACTGATGAGATAACTGAAGCCCAGAGAAATTAAGTGACTCACCTGAGGTCACACAGCAGACGAGTGGCAGAGCTGAGATTAGAAACTGGAATTTAAACTCAGGTCCTTCTGACTCCCAGCCTTGTGCTCCAACCACTAGGCAACACTGCAATGTGAGAGGGGAGCCCAGCAGCGGAGAACCGGAGAAATGTGTTATTCCCAGCATAGAAATGCTGGAGGGAGACAAGTTGCAGGCGACCCAAGCTCTAAGAGAAATGGGGAAGAAGAAGTAGATGGAAGGAGTGAATATTCATTAGGCTGAAGAGAGATTCCTGCTGTGCTACTGTAAGCAAACAGAATGCTGTCTTCTCTTTTTGGACGTTTTTTCCCCCCGGGAAGCTAGTTTATTGGTGTGCCTGAGAGGCTTCCCGTTCACCAGAGATAAGCAGCCAGAGTTTCGAAGACAAGCAGGATTTAAGAACAGAGCTAAGAGAAAGAGGAAAAATAATAAAAAGTAATTGTGATATTTATTAGATGTTCCATCTGTGCCAAGGACCGCGCTAAGCACGGAGGTAGATACAATAGTCAGACCAGACAGAGTCCCTGTCCCACAAAGTTCTCAATGTCTAAGGGGGAGGGAGAACAGATAGTTAATGCCCATTTTACAGATGAGGAAATTGAGGCCCAGATTAGTTCAATGACTGGCCCAAGGCCCAAGGTAAGTGGCAGAGTCAGGATTTGGCAAGGGGTCAGGGAAGGGGGAGAGGCAGAACCTGCCCTCATTTGTCCCCTCCCCTCTGCCCCATTCTCTCCTAGACTGTAAGCTCATTATGGGCAGGGATCGTGTCTGCTTATTCTGCTATATTCCTTCATCCATTCATTCGATCGTATTTATTGAGCACTTGGGCTCTCCCAAGCACTTAGAACAGAGCTCTGCACATAGTAAGTATACAAAGTGTTCAATAAACATGATTGACTGATTAACTGATTCTCAATCCTCTTCCTTGGCTGGGAACAGATTCACTTCTCCAGGGAGCTGCCACCCAACTGAGCTTTAATTGCAGCAAGGAGGAGGAAATCCAGTTCCCCCTTACAAGTTCATTCATTCATTCATTCAATCGTATTTATTGAGCAGAGCACTGTACTAAGCGCTTGGGAAGTCCAAGTTGGCAACATCTAGCGACGGTCCCTACCCAACAGCGGGCTCACAGTCTAGAAGAGAGAGACGGACAACAAAACAAAACGTATTAATAAAATAAATAGAATAAATATGTACAAATAAAATAAATAGAGTAATAAATACATACAAACATCTATATACGTATTTATGTATGTATCTAGAGAAGCAGTGTGGCTCCGTGGAAAGAGTCCGGGCTTTGGAGTCAGAGGTCATGGGTTCAAATCCCAGCTCTGCCTCTTGTCAGCTGGGCGACTTTGGACAAGTCACTTCACTTCTCTGGGCCTCAGTTCCCTCATCTGTCAAATGGGGATGAGGACTGTGAGCCCCCCGTGGGACAACCTGATCACCCTGTAACCTCCCTAGTGCTTGGAACAGTGCTTTGCACATAGTAAGCACTTAATAAATGCCATCATCATTGTTATTATTATTATAGTCCCAGAGTTCAGCTTAATCGCATTCCTGTCATTTCCCTTGGAATGCAGGGGTGCCGGGGCAACCCTGGGATTGCTAGTAAAACATCCCAAAGCCCTAAATTCCGTCCCTATGCTTTCTCCACTGATTATGGGTCATTTCAATAGCATGAACTTACCCTCAAAGTGTTGGTGCTTGCCCACAGGTGGTCCCGAGGAGAGTCTGCTCCATGTCCAACCAAGGAAGGCCTGGCTAAAGGAATCCACTGTTGGCTCCTGCAATGGCTGCTCCTGTTCCTGACTTTCCCATCTGGCGTTGGTCCATCACAGTCCCGGATTCTGTATTCAGGTTACAATGTGACGCAGCATGGCTCAACGGAAAGAGCATGGGCCTGAGTCCCGGCTCTACCAATTGTCAGCTGTGTGACTTTGTCACTTAACTTCCCTGTGCCTCAATTCCCTCATCTGTAAAATGGGGATGAAGACTGTGAGCCCCACGTGGGACAACCTGATCACCTTGTATCCTCCCCAGTGCTTAGAACAGTGCTTTGCACATGGTAAGCACTTAACAAATGCCATCATCATCATCTCTGGCCGCTTTCCTTATTGAGAAGCTGCGTGGCTCAGTGGAAAGAGCACAGGCTTGGGAGTCAGAGGTCATGGGTTCGAATCCCAGCTCCGCCACTTGTCAGCTGTGTGACCTTGGGCAAGCCACTTAACTTCTCTGCACCTCAGTTACCTCATCTGTAAAATGGGGATTAAGACAGTGAGCCCCACGTGGGACAACCTGATCACCTTGTATCCCCCAGCACTTAGAACAGTGCTTTGCACATAGTAAGTGCTTAAAAATACCATTATTATTAGTATTAATGTGGGTGCCAATCAGAGTTGACTTTCCTCATCTTGAAAACAGGGGTAGGGGAGCAGGTGTGGAGGGGCACAGGTCTACTGAGACTTGACTCTCCAGCCCTCTTAAAGGGGACCATAGGCTGGGCCCCCAGAAGAAGGGCTCTCCAAGAGGGTTGTGGGGGACGGGGGAAAGAGGATGAAACAGCAGAGTGCGGGAATGGGGAGTGAGGAAGCCTATTACTACACTCTGAGGACACACTGTTCTGCCCAATATAGCATTTGATTAATGACCGGGTAAATCTGGTGGAAAAAACAAGAGACTGAGAGTCAGGAGACCCAGGTTCTAGACCCAGCTCTTCTGATGGCATATTTGGGGACCTTGGGCAAATCACTTAACTTAATAATAATAATGATGGCATTTATTAAGCACTTATTATGTGCAAAGCACTGTTCTAAGTGCTGGGGAGGTTACAAGGTGATCAGGTTGTCCCATGGGGGGCTCACAGTCTTAATCCCCATTTTACAGATGAGGTAACTGAGGCACAGAGAAGTTAAGTGACTTGCCCCAAGTCACACAGCTGACAATTGGTGGAGCTGGGATTTGAACCCATCACCTCTGACTCCAAAGCCCGGGCTCTTTCCACTGAGCCACGCTGCTTCTCAAACTGCTCTGTGACTCAGTTTCCTCACCTGTAAAATGGGGATAAAATGTGCATTCTCAACTGCCCTTAGACTGTGAGTCCCCGGTGGAATGGAGTCATGTCTGACAGGATTATCTTGTATCTTTCCCAGCAACCAACACAGTAATTGGCACATAGTAAGCGTTTAATAAATACCTTGCGGGGAAAAGGTTTGGAAGGAGGTGGGTGTGGAGAGCTGCCTCTGAGGTCAGACAATTGGGTTCCTTTTGCAGCTCATTCCTGTCTGCCTTATGGTGGGTTCCTCCGCTTCCTTCCCTGACTGCCCCTCGGGCCCTCTGCCCCTGTAGCGGATGCCCAGGACCCAAGGACATGGACTGGAATCCCACCTCCCTTCCCCGCTGTCTCCAGTGGGTGGATCACCCCATTCCACTCGGTCTGGAGTCTGAGACAGGTGACCCTAAGTGGGGAAATGTCTGGGGGAGAACCCCAACCCCAGGTCCTCGTGGAGGATGGGAGCCGGCAACCATCCTGGCTTTGAAAGGGAGTGGGGAGGGGAGCCTGACGTCCACAGAACCGTGGCTTGTGTCTCCATGGCAACCCCGAGCATGGCACTGCATTGTTTGTACCGACAACTTAAAAGATTATCCTTGGCCCAAAAAAGCAAGTCTCAGCCGCTTTGCTTAAGCACTGCTGTATCCCTGGAACCTCCACCACCCTTCCACACGGAGATTCCATTTGGTCTCCTGGTAAACGCTCTCCAGATATTGAGTGGCTGGTCTGGTTTTCTCTGAAATCTTCCCCTTTCCCTCTGTGCATCTGACCAGCTGGGCCAGAGTGGATGTTTGTCTTCAGTCAAATGGCGCTGGCCAATAGCGTCTTGAGCCGGCCTCCCCCCAAGCCCCAGATCGAGGCCAAGTGGTCATCAATCTCGGCATGGCCAAGCTTTGCTATTGTCCTCTTCTCCTGATCTCAGTCATCAATCAGTCAATCAATCAATTATATTTATTGAGAGCTTACTCTGTGCAGAGCACTGCACTAAGCTCTTGGCAGGGTAAAAAACATATCTGATCCCTCCTCTTAAGGAGCTCACTGTCTAGTAAGGAAGACGGACAGTAAAATTCATTACAGGGGGAGGAAGCAACCAAGTATGAAGCTCTGTGCATATGTTCTGTGGGAGGAAGGAGCTGGGATGAGCACCCCAGTGTATAGGGGGTACATGCATAGTTGAGGCAGAAGTTGGGGAGATGAAAGATTAGTCAGGGGAGACTTCCACAACTCTTCCATACTGGTGTGTGAGAAAGTCACCACGAGAAGCAGTGTGGCCAAGTGGATAGACTACAAGCCGCGGAGTCAGAAGGACATAGGTTTTAATCCCAGCTTTATCACTTGTCTGCTGTGTGACCTTGGGCAAGTCACTTCACTTCTCTAAGCCCCCCCGTGGGACAACCTGATCACCTTGTAACCTCCCCAGCACTTAGAACAGTGCTTTGCACATAGTAAGCACTTAATAAATGCCATTATTATTATTATTATTCTCTGTGCCTCAGTTACCTCATCTGTAAAACGGAGACTAAGACTGTGAGCTGCAACTGGGGAGCAGGGACAGTGTCCAACATGATTACTTCATATCTATTCTAGTGGTCATTACAATACCTGGCGTGCAGTAAGCGCTTAACAAATACCATCAAAAAAAAGTCACCCCAGAAGAGTGGAGTGGGACAGCAGAGAAAGGAAAATGATTTCATGGGTCAGAACTGATGGCTATGACTGTCTACCACCTTGGAAGGCAGTCTATGGGCAGAGAGGTCACTTTTCTGGACAAAGGTCATACATCATGTGGCTCACACTACTGAGGCAAGGCTCCCTGAGCAGAAAACTAGCCCTCATGAGCAGAGAGGCCAAGTTTGAGGGTGTGCCCTAGTATGGGCCTCAAGTCATTCTCTGAAGAGGCCTAGGACAAAAGAAATGGACTTAAATTGCAGCATAAGAGAGACTGGTTAGATCTAAGAAACAACCTGTTGACTGTCGGGACAATTAAGTACTGAACCAGACACCTGAGGAAGGTTGATGGATTGATTGATTCATTCAAGCATATTTATTAAGCACTGACTGTGTGCAGAGCACTGCACCAAGCGCTTGGGAAAGTACAATACAACAAGAAACAGTGACATTCCCTGTCCACCAAGAGCTCACAGTCTAAAGGTTGACTGGGGAGTCAAACATCAATGCAAAGAAATGCAGTTACAGATATATATGTGCTGTGATGGTGTTCTTTACATAAATATCGACCCTGGCCTGTCCCAGTTGGTTTGGGAATTCACTGTCTTAGAGACAGGGGGATGGCTCAGATGACCTCTTGGTGTCTCTTCAGGTTCTGGGATTCTAGATTATTGGGGCTCACCAACTTGATACCTCTTCAAGCAGGGTTATGGGCTACTGCACAACCAGGGGTTTCTCTCCATTTCTCAGAGGAAAAAAACAAAAGGCACCCAAAGGGAAAGTTCTATTTCCCAAAGAGCTGTAGAAGGAGACCATGAAGGAGATGGAGATAGAACCACATTCTCCCAGAACCCCATCCTTTTCCACAACCCCAACATGCTGGGCCCCCATGATGTTCCATCCTCAAACTTAATTAGCAACAAATCCATTAATCTCTCAAAACATGCTTCCCCTGCCCTCTTCCTGCTTCTGTCATGCTCTCATTTAGAATCTCTTGAGATCATTTTTCCATTTCCCAAAGGGCGACCCATCATTTCTTATGTGACGTCTTTTCATTTCACCTTGTTTAAGCATATTGGCCAGTTTAAAGTCTTAATTGCGATGGAGAAGAATAAGTCTACATTTAATAAGCATTAAGAGTAGAACAACATCCTCTATTACCTCCAGCTCTTGCAGTCACCTCATTTGATTTTTGGTGAATGTGTTTGGGATTGGGAAGGAGATAGGACTCAGCGGGGGCAGAGGTGCACGGTGGGTGGGACGGGCTGGGTGAGGGTGTCTGTTGGCCAATTTATCTGTTGAACCAGGACCGTGTCCAACCTGATTATCTTGTAACTACCCTCAGCACTTAGAACAGTGTCTGGCACATAGAAAGCTCTTAACAAATACCACTAAAACAAAACAGAACAAACCCCTAAACCCCTTCCATTTCAGCAGCATCAACAGAGATGTCATAATTCCAGAATTGGGTGTCCATGGGGATCCGGGAGGGGTGACGCTTCTAGTCATTTATTCATTCATTCAATCAATCATATTTACTGTGTGCTTACTGTGAGCAGAGCACTGTACTAAGCGCTTGGGAGAACACAATGCAACAAAAAACAGACACATTCCCTGTCCGCAACGAGTTTACAGTCTTTGTCGGGAGGCAGACATTAATATAAATAAATAAATTACAGATATGTACATAGTGCTTTGAGGCTGGAGTGTGGATGAACAAAGGGAGTAAGTCAGGGTGACACAGAAGGGAGTGGGAGAGGAGGAAAAGGGGCCTTAGTCAGGGAAGGCCTCTCTGCCACTTACCTGAGGGGTGACCTCAGGTAAATCACTTCATTTCTCAGTGCCCCAGTTTCTTCATCTGTAAAGTGGGAACTAGGAAATCCAGTACCTGTTCTCCCTCCCCGCTTAGACTGTGAACCTCACGTGGGACAGGGGCTGTGTCTGATCTGATTGTCCCCAGCACTGGGGAGAAGCCTATGCACATAGTGAGTACTCAGCAAATACAGCAATAATAATAATTATTAGGTGCAGAACACTTCACCTAAGAATTTTTTAGGAGCAGTTTTTTTTTGGTTCAAGTAGTGAGGTGGGCGTAGGGAGGAAGCTATAGGGTTGCTTCACACAACCTGCAATGGCAAGAACAGCCAGCAGACAAAATCTTGGGTCTGGGGGAAGAAAATCACGGGCTTGGGAACCAGAGGTTGTGGGTTCTAATCGCAGCTCTGCCACGTCAGCTGTGTGACTTTGGCCAAGTCATTTCACTTCTCTGTGCCTCAGTTACCTCATCTGCAAAACAGGGATTAAGACTGTGAGCCCCACAAGGGACAACCTGGTCACCTTGTACCCCCTCCCACCCAGCGCTTAGAACAGTGTTTTGCACATAGTAAGCGCTTAACAAATGCCATTATTATTAAAATGGCTTGGGGCCCTGGTCTTAAAGGAAGGAGGATGCAATGAGCCAGCGCCTTGCCTGTGCCCCTCCCTCCCGCCGCCACAGATGCAGGCTTGTCTCTCCAGCTGCTGTCCCAAGCTAGCCGCAAGCATCTTCCAGAGTGAGGACATCTTTGGGCCTTGGGCCATAATTAAGAGATTGCCCATCCCAGCCCCCAACCCACCACCACGACCACCTGGCCGCCAGCCCCCGGGACAGCAGAGAGGGTGTTTCTCCCTGTGCCTATGGGGCCACAGCTGATGAATAAAACACTCTGAATTTTTAATGCTCAGTCGACACAGGCCAAGAACGTTCCTTTTCCTTCAACAGAATCAATTACCCTGAAAGGCCACTTCAAGCAGCGGACGTGGAGTGGGCCAGTGAGGGTTTTAAGCCTTTCAGAGAAAGCAGCGGGGCCTGCCTCCCTCCCCTCCCAGCTCCCACCCTGGGGAGTTTCCTGTGCCTTTAGCCCACAGAGGCCGTCCCGGGCAACTCCTCACAGCCAGCCCCTCTGCAGCTCCTAGATTGCACAATGCAGAACATTGAGATGTTTGCTCCCTGCTCCGCGGTCAGGCTGAGTGGTCACAGAAGAAGTTGGGAAACTAGCCGAAAGGAGCTGAACTGCTTCTCACTGTCTGTCTGGACTCAGGGGGAGTCAATCATCTCAACCCTCTGCCTCCCTTTTTAAGCTTCCACATTCAGCCCCAGGAGGCTTGAGGCCTTATAATAATAATAATAATGATGGTATTTATTAAGCACTTACTATGTAGACTGTGAGCCCACTGTTGGGTAGGGACTGTCTCTATATGTTGCCAACTTGTACTTCCCAAGCTCTTAGTACAGTGCTCTGCACACAGTAAGCACTCAATAAATATGATTGATCGATTGATTGATTGATGTGCAAAGCACTGTTATAAGCACTGGGGAGGTTACAAGGTGATCAGGTTGTCCCATGGGGGGCTCACGGTCTTAATCCCCATTCTACAGATGAGGTAATTGAGGCACAGAGAAGTTAAGTGACTTGCCCAAAGTCACACAGCTGGCAAGTGGCGGAGCCGGGATTTGAACCCATGACTTCTGACTCCAAAGCCCGGGCTCTTTCCACTGAGACATGCAGCTTCTCTATGTATTTGGGTACCTGTCTAGGAAACTTTTTGAGGGAGCAGGCGGAGCCCCTGTTGAACTATGCTTCCGAATGGAGGGAAGAGGCTAGTCTGAGACCACTGGCAAGGCTACCTGGCTGCCCCAGCCCCCAAGGCCCTCACCCTCCATTCCTGGGTCAGGGCCACTGAAGAGTTTTAGCTTAGTAGTTTCTCTCACAGCCCCAACCCTCTCTACAACTGGGGCTTGCCTTGATTCCTCCCCTGAGAGATTACCCTAGATCCCGGGATAAACCTGTTGATGCTCATCAATTTCGATGCTTTCACAGTCCTCTAGACTGTAAGCTCGTTATGGGAAAGGGATGTGTCTGCTAATTCTGTCGTAATTCTGGACTCTCTCAAGTGCTTAGTACAGTGCTCTGTCCATAGTAAGTGCTCAATAAATACCATTGATTGATTCTGGGCAGTGACACTGTTAACCCTTTAGCCCCTCAGAGTGGATAGGAGGTGGGGTGCTACACTCCCCTGTCTGAGGAGTTGGGAGAAATGGAGGGAAGGAGAGTGGAGCAAATTCCCCTTTTCCTCGAAGGCCAACCAGCTCTGAAGCCCTCAACTCTTCAGGGACAGAGGGAATTACAGGAAATTCTAGAGAACCCCAGAGGAAAGATCAGCGGTCACCCTGTCACCCCTTGATTTAGGGATCAGATTACTTTTTTCCTCTAATGTCAGAAGGGGAAAAAGGATGACAGTCAAAGAGAAGGTGATTTGGCAACCCCAGGCAACCTGAAAGAAAGAGCAAGTTGAGTGAATCTAGAGAATAGACCTTGATTATCCAGCTGGAGGTATCTGCCTTTCTGTCTGCTCACGGGCCCACCTGGACAGGAGTTGGGGTATGAGGTGGTCAACATTTGGCGAGGCGGAGGGAGATAGGAGAGCATGGGGAGGAATGAGGAGCTGGTGGAAAGATTGCACATTCAGTTGCATGGGGAAGGAAATCAGAGACCCATTAGCAATGCTCCCAGTAAATTCCTTTCGGTGCCCAACCGGGCGGCCTGGATCAGTGGTCGTGCCGAACCTCCCCTGTGGTCTCTGACTTCCCGCCCTCCTGATGCGAGCCTGCTGCCGTCTCCCTCCTCCCTTTGCCCCACCACGCAACCTCAACATCCCCAACATCCATCACTCCTACTGCTCCCTTACTGGCGGCCCCTGCTGCTACAACAGCGAGGGAAAATGAGGTCTGCCTGCCACTTACCCGCTCCTTGTTCAAAGTCTCCTCTCAGCTGCTTGGAACTCATTTTTACCCATGGCTCTGGGGGCTCTGTTCTTTCCCCATGCCCCGGTGGCTGCCTCGGTAGGCCTGGGTGATGGGAGCCCCACCCGGCCCAGGCCAGGCAGAGACTACAGAACAGAACAGTACTGCACAGAACACTGGGGGGTGGAGGAAGAGGCCCCCAGGCCTCCAGGAGGGAGGTCTGGGCAGTTGGAGCCCCACCCAGCCCAGGCTGGGCAGAGACTGCAGGTGGTATCATGGGGTGGAGGAGGAAGAGGTCCCCTGGTCCCCGGGTGGCCGGCATAGCGGAGCAAGGGGAGCGGTGGACCGGCCTGGAGCCAGTGGGGAGCTCCAGCTGAGACGTCAGTGTGGAGGGGGAATGGACAGTAGCGTGGCCTAGTGGAAACAGCCCAGGGCTGGAAGTCAGAAGACCTGGGTTCTAATCCCCACTCCTTCACTTGTCTGCTGTCACTCCCCTTCTCTGTGCCTCAGTTTCCTCACCTGTAAAACAGGAATCCTTTACCCGCTGTTCCTCCTACTTTGACTGTGAGCCCCATATGGGCAAGGCCCACATCCTCCAGGAAGCTTTCCTGGATTCATCTCCTCCAGGCTCAAACCTACATTCCATGACCGTTCTCACTTCCCCCTCAACTCAGTCTGATCATCGCTCCACTGGTAAACACTGGACTATCTTGCTTTTCCTATTGGACTGTAAGCTTCTCAAAGACAAGGCCTGAGCCTGTTTCTAACATGGGCCCCAAGCACGTTGAACCATCTTAAGCGCTCTGGAGGCTGGAGCAGCATTTCTGCTTGTCTGTTTCAGGTAGACATCTCATTCCCTTTTCTCCCCCTCTGGACTGCAAGCTCCCTTTGGGCCGGAAATATGTCTGTTTATTATTATATTGTACTCTCCCAAGCACTTAGTACAGTGCTGAACACCCAGTAAGATCTCAATAAATATGATTTACTGACTGATTTTCTATCCTCGCTTGGCAGGAAAGCTGTGGAGTAACTATCAGCCTCTGCACCCTGACTCTCTATCTCCCCTGCCCCTGTACCAAGATGCTGTTCGGGGACTGGTGAGGGTGGGAGTGGGGAGAGCAGTTCAACCGTAGACTCACTGTCTCCTTGATTCCTGGAAGCCTGGAAAGTCCTTCCTCAAACCTTGGTTAGAACCCATGGACTCAGGCTTCCATCTCCTGCCAGCATTGTCTGCCCGCAGCATCTATGAGCCTGGGCTTTCATGGCTGGCTTTGACCACCAGCTCCTGGCTGGCTCTGTTCAGGAGGCCAGGAAAGGCAGGGCTAGGGAAGGGTCCCGGGGTGGAAGATTTACGGAGAGGCTTTGGAGAGAAGAGCGATGAATAGGGAGGCTGCCCAAGCCCATGATGGCTGCCCCTGGGCACAGGCAAAGGGGCATTCTGTGTACTAGGTCAAGGAGTGGGGGGATGAGAATGGATGGGCAAAAAGGGCAGTGGGGACCGACCCTGGACTGGACTGGTCACTGACTTCAGCTGGCCCTGCCTCTTCCAGAGACTCCCTGCATGTAAATTTCAGAATCCAAAGGAATTAGGAGGAATTCAACGCTGAGGGAGAATTGAGCTGGGGCAGGCACCCAGCTTTGATTTCTATCCATTCTTAGAGGCCCACGCCATGCCCAGTCCCTAACTCCCATGGGCAGGGGAGGAGGGATCAACTCTACCTAGGAGTTGATCCCCTTGCCCCCTCCTACCTCACCTCGCTACTCTCCCACTACAACCCAGCCTGGACATTTCACTCCTCTAATGCCAACCTTCTCACTGGGCCTCAAGCTCATCTATTGCACCGCCAACTCCTCGCCCAATTCCTGCCTTTGGCCTGGAATGCCCTCCCTCCTCAGATCAGACAGACAATTACTCTTCCCCCTTCAAAGCCTTATTGGAGGCACATCTCCTCCAAGAGGCCTTCCTTTCATTCATTCATTCATTCATTCATCCAATCATATTTATTGAGCGCTTACTGCGTGCAGAGCACTGAACTAAGCACTTGAGAAGTACAAATTGGCAACATATAGAGATGGTCCCTACACAACAATGGGCTCACAGTCTAGAAGGGGGAGACAGACAACAAAACAGAACAAATAGACAGGTGTCAATACCATCAGAATAAATAGAATTATAGCTATTTACACATCATTCATAAAATTAATAGAGTAATAAATTTGTACAAATATACACAAGTGCTGTGGGGAGGGAAAGGGGATTGGGCGGGTGGTATGGAAAGGGGAGGAGGAGGAGAGGAAAAGGGGGGGCTCAGTCTGAGAAGGCCTCCTGGAGGAGGTGAGCTCTCAGTAGGGCTTTGAAAGAAGGAAGAGAGCTAGCTTGGCGGATGGGCAGAGGGAGGGCAATCCAGGCCAGGGGGATGACGTGGGCCGGGGGTCAATGGTGGGACAGGCGAGAATGAGGCAGAGTGAGGAGGTTAGCAGCAGAGGAGCAGAGTGTGTGGCCTGGGCTGGAGAAGGAGGGAAGGGAGGTGTGGTAGGAGGGGGCGAGGTGATAGAGAGCTTTGAAGCCGAGAGTGAGTAGTTTTTGATTGATTCGAAGGTTGATAGGCAACCACTGGAGATTTTTGAGGAGCGGAGTGCATGCCCAGAGTTTTTCTGTACAAAGATAATCTGGGCAGCAGAGTGAAGTATAGACTGAAGTGGGGAGAGACAGGAGGACGGGAGATCAGAGAGGAGGTTGATGCAGTAATTCAGTTGGGATTGGGTAAGAGATTGAACCAGCAAGGTAGCGGTGTGGATAGAGAGGAAAGGGCAGATTTTGGTGATGTTGTGGAGGTGAGACCAGCAGGTATTGGTGACTTCCCTGACTAAGCCCTCCTTTCCTCTTCTCTCACTTTCTGACTTGCTCCCACTGTTCATCCCCCCTCCCAGACCCACAGCACTTATGTACACATCTGTAATTTAATTATTCATATTAATGTCTGCCTCCCCCTCTCTAAGTCTAAGATTCTAAGGCAAGGGAATTCTGTTGCTTCAATCCCTTCCAGGAGTAGCCTCAGGAGCATAAGTTAAATTCCAGGGGAGCCAATGCTGAGAATCAATCAATTCATCCATCAGTGGTATTATTTGAGCATTAACTCTGTGCAGATCACTTTTTGGGCCCTTGGGAGAGCCCAACAGTGAAAATAAGCACAATCCTTGCCCTCAAGGAGCACTACAAAGAGAATATTAATCAGATCAGATATAGGCCCAGTCCCATCAGGGACTCAAAATTTAAGGGTGAGGGAGAACAGATATTTAATCCCCATTTTACAGATGAGGAAGGTGAGGCACAGAGAAGTTAAGTGACTTGCCCAAGATCATACAGCAGGCAAGTGGCTGAGCTGGGTGGGAAGGAAGAAAAGGTATTGAATCCCCATTTTACAGATGAGGAAACAGGCACAGAGAAGTCAAGCAGTCTTCCTGAGCTAACACAGGAGTCAAGTGGCAGAGCTGGGTGGAGAACCCAGGTCCTCTGTAAAATGGGGTTGAAATCCTGCTCTCCCTCCCCCTTAGACAGTGAGCCCCATGTGGGACTGGGACTGTGTCTGATCTGCCTATGTACTATTAATTCATTAATTCAATTGTATTTATTGAGCATTGACTGTGTGCAGAGCACTGTACTAAGCGTTTGGGAAACTACAGCACAATAGTAAAAAGACACATTCCCTGCCCACAACAAGCTTTCAGTCTGGGGTGTTGGGAGTTGATACCCAGCACTTGGCCCAAAGTTAGGGTTTAAAAAATGATGATCTGAAGGGAAAGAATGGGGTAGAGAAGCAGCATGGCTCAGTGGAAGGAGCATGGGCTTTGGAGTCAGTGGTCATGGGTTCAAATCCCGGCTCCACCAATTGCCAGCTGTGTGACTTTGGGCAAGTCACTTAGCTTCTCAGTGCCTCAGTGCCCTCATCTGTAGAATGGGGATTAAGACTGTGAGCCCCCCGTGGGACAACCTGATCACCTTGTAGCCTCCCCAGCACTTAGAACAGTGCTTGGCACATAGTAAGAGCTTAACAAATGCCATTATTATTATTATTATTGTTAAGAAGAGGGCTAACACCCTGCCCTGGGGCATCTCAGGCTGGGTGACCCTCAGATTCTCTGTGCCCCTGGTCCCCGAAGGCTTAGTTAGGGGGGCGTTGGGGACTCTAGGTTCTCTTAGTCTGCCTCAGACCAAGCCAGCCCAAATCCGCTCTCTGCCTTCGCCCTGGGAATGGTGGTTTCATTGATCACTCTGAGCACGCTTCCCAGTGCACACATCCCATTAAGAAGAAAGTGCCACGTACTCTGCAGCTTAAAATAGCACCACCCGGCACAGCCAGGGAGGGGAGGAGGAGGAGGAGGAGGGAGGGGAGGGGGAGGAGGTGAAGAAGGAAGGAAGAGGAAAAGGGGAAGGAGAAAGAGGAAGAGGATGGGGAGGGCAGGGAAGAGGGGAAGGGGAAGAGGAGGCAAAGAAAGAAGAAGAAGGGAAGGGGGAGGAGGGAGGGAAGAAGGAAGGGGAGAAGAAGGAGGAGGAGGAGGAGGAGGAGGAAGGGGAGGAGGAGAGCTCTGTGGGTAGCCAGGAGGAGGGGGATGCCAGAGATTGATCTCAGCAGTGATTGAACCAATAGCAAAGCTTGGGGAAGAGGAACGAATCAGAGGCTGTCCGAGACAAGGTAATTTATTACCAGTGGCTGGGGATGTGCTATACATACTAATCAACATGAGTAGGAAAGGGGCCCCTGCTCCCTGGAAATCAAACCCCAGGCTGCTGACCCAAAGCTCTCGCACCCTCTCCAGTTCCAGGACCCTGGCCGAGAGGGATGGGGAGAACCAACTCTCCTGAAGCCCCTTCCTATCCTCCCACGCCCCTGCACCCTGCTTCATCTGGACAGAAGGGTTGGAATGGGTGGGTTTCATAGTTCGAAACCCACTTCTTCATCCTGCAGAAAATTCTGTTTAAGGTTGGGTGGGGTGCATGGGCATTCAGTTGAAGATGTTTTGGAGGAGATATGGCAGGACATCCGCACATCCACCAAGCTAGCTTTCTTCCTCCCTTCAAAGCCCTACTGAGAGCTCCCCTCCTCCAGGAGGCCTTCCCAGACTGAGCCCCCTCCTTCCTCTCTCCCTCTTCCCCCTCTCCATCCCCCCCACCTTACCTCCTTCCCCTCCCCACAGCACCTGTATATATGTATATATGTTTGTACGTATTTATTACTCTATTTATTCTATTTGTACATGTTTATTCTATTTATTTTATTTTGTTAATATGTTTTGTTTTGTTCTCTGTCTCCCCCTTCTAGACTGTGAGCCCGCTGTCGGGTAGGGACTGTCTCTATATGTTGCCACCTTGTAATTCCCAAGCGCTTAGTACAGTGCTCTGCACACAGTAAGCGCTCAATAAATATGATTGAATGAATGAATGAAATGAAAGGAGATGTGAAACAAATGAGAGTATAAGGATTGAGATAGAGATTTGGGAGTCACTCACAAAGAGATTATTGCTCAAATCATCTGTTTCTGAGTGTTGTGTCCACACGAGTTCAAAGGGGAGCGTTGGCCAGGCCTGGGGTCATGCTGTCTGTGGAGACAGTGGAGTGGAGTGTCTGGAGCCCTTCACCGTGCTTCTGCCTGGAACCTCTGACTCATGGCTTGACTTTGGGAGGGTCCCCTCAGTAGCCAGCCCTCAGTGTCAATCTGGAAAGCCGAGAAGCCAAGTTCTGGCTCTCAGAGACCTCACCTCAGAGCTGTTGTGGCCTTGAGGTTACACCAGTGTTCCCTTCCTCAGGCTTGGCTGAGGTATAGCCACAGGCAGGCGGTGGGGGTGGGAGGAGGGAGAGATTTACCGTGGCACAGACACTAATTCCTTAATGCAGTAGGGGTCTGCTGAGGGCCTAGTCTGAGGTGCCTGGGGGTCGAGGTTGGGAAGAGAGATCTCTAGACGACTTAGCCTGGGACCTTCCGCCAACCCCCACCTGAATCGGACCAGCCTAGAGCTGACAGACCTACCCAATTCAGTTGGAGCTCGGAGGTGCAAACGGGGGAAAAATCTCCAACTCCACTCTCGGAGAAGCTGTGTTGCCTAGTGGAAGTAAGCGCCTAATAAATGCCATCCTTATTATTATTATTATTATTATGGGCTTGGGAGTCAGAGGACCTGAGTTCTACTCCTGGCTCTGTTACTTGCCTACTGAATGCCTTTGGGCAAGTCACTTTTAATAATAATAATAATGACATTTGTTAGGCGCTTATTATGTGCAGAGCACTGTTCTAAGTGCCGGGGGGAGATACACAGTGATCAGGTTGTTCCACGTGGGGCTCACAGTCTAAATCCCCATTTTACAGGTGAGGAAACTAAGGCCCAGAGAAGTTAAGTGACTTGCCCAAAGTCACACAGCTGACAATTGGCGGAGTCGGGATTTGAACCCATCATCATCAATCGTATTTATTGAGCGCTTACTATGTGCAGAGCACTGTACTAAGCGCTTCCTTAGTACATGACCCATGTAAACCCATGACCTCTGGGACCTCATGGACCCATGGTACTAAACCCATGACCTCTGACTCCCAAGCCCGGGCTCTTTCCGCAGAGCCACACTGCTTCTCTGTGCCTCATCTGTAAAATAGGGATTGAATACCTGCTCTTCCTCTCCCATACACAGCAAACCCCAAGTGGGACAGAAACTGTGGCCAACATGATAATCTTTTATCTACCACAGCGCTTTGTACAGTGCTTAGCACGTAGTAAATGCTTCATGTCACAATTATCATTATTACTTTTATTAACTAGTTAGTAGGGGATCCTAGGCCCTATTCTCCAACCCCCCACTACCACCCATCGTAGCCGCCCCTCCAAGCTGGCTCTGTTTTTCACCTGACCCACCTAGAGAAGCAGTGTGGACTAGTGGGTAAAGCACAGACATGGGAGTCAGAAGGACCTGGATTCTAACCCCAGCTCTGCCACTTGTCTGCTGCGTGACCTTGGGCAAGTCACTTCACATCTCTGGGCCTCAGTTTCCTCATCTGTAAAGTGGGGATTAAGACTGTGAGCCCTGTGTGAGGCAGGGACTGTGTCCAACCTGATTATCTTGTATCTACCTCAGGGCCTAGAATAGTGCCATTATTATTATTGTTACCTCCCATCCCTTTCCCTGCCCAGCGGGGCCCCGTTCACTGGGAGATCTGAAGGAGCTTAGGATGGTCAGTGGAAGGTGGTGGGCAGCTGTACTTTCGAGGATCTGCTTTTCCACCGGGGTGACTTTCGTTGTGCATGATTGGTGATGCCGCTGGCTGGAGCCCGGATAGAAACTTCCTTTCCTTGATCTCGTTAACACCTTCGCAGATGGGCTGACTCATGGGTAACTCCCGAAGACTGAGACTTCCCGGAAGCCGGCCTCTCTCTCGGGGAGAGCAGGAGTGAGTCAGTAAGCAGTGTCCTTCCTCGGGAAACTGAACCCCGGGCTGGCTGGCTCGGCAGTTCCCTAACCCTCAGGGAAGGGTTGTGAGGGGGTTGATGGTCCCTGGCAAAATCTCCAGCCTTGTCATACAGAGTCTCTGATGGCCAGATAGCCAGGAATGGCCCAGGGCCCCGATGTAGCCCCTAGATGTTGGAGAAAATCCTCCCTCGGTAGCCTGCAAGCTCCTTGTGGGCAGGGAATGCACATTCCAATTCAGTTGTGCTGTATTTTTCCAAGCCCTTAGTATAATGCTGTGCACTCAGTAAGTGCTTAATAATAATAATAATGATGATGATGGTATTTGGTAAGTGGGTAATACGTGCCAGGCACTATACTAAGCACTGGAATGGATATCAACAAATCAGGTTGGATATAGTCCCTGGACCACATGGGGCTCACAGTCTCAATCCCCAATCTACAGACGATGTAACTGAGGCACAGAGAAATGAAGTGATCTGCCCAGCAGACAAGTGGTGGAGCCGGGATTAAAACCCATGACTTTCTGATTCCCAGGCCCATGATCTATCCACTGTTGCATGCTACTTCTCAGTAAAGCCCACTGCTTCTCAATAAATCCCATTGTTTGATTCACTGAAGTTTTCTCTGCAACAACCCTCAGAGTTAAGTCTGTGGGTACTGGCCCCAATGTCACTGAGGTGATAAAACGAAAGCTGGGTTTGGTGGATGATATCGGGTTCTAGTCCCAACTCAGCCACTGACCTTGAGCAAGTCACTTCCTCTCTGGGCTTCAATCAATCAGTGATATTTACTGAGGGCTTATTATGTGTAGAACACTGTGCTAAGCACTTGGGAGAGTACACTACAACAAAATTAGCAGACAGGTTATCTGAGCACAATGAGCATACATTGTAGAGAACGAGCTTACATTCTGGAGTTTGCAGTCTATATTCTCAGTTTCCTCATCTTTAAAATGGGGCCAAGGAAGGCTGTGTGCCTCCATGTGAGGCATGGTCTATGTCTGATCTAATAATCTTGTATCTTCCCCAGCATTTAGCACATTTAATTAATGTCATTATTTTAATTGTTATTAGCACTGGTATTATCATTATTATTATTATCATTTGTCATCTTATTATTACTACTACTAAAGGGCTTGGGGATATTCCTGGGGCAGCAGAGGATTCTCGGATGTTTCCTTTCCAACATCTCCGGTGTTAATTCCCGCATTGTCTTTCCCCCTGTTTTGCCAAAAGGAAACTAATATGTTAGTCACTTGTCTATGGTCATATGGCAAGTCAGGCCTTCTAACCCTTGCACTGTAACCCTGTGGTTGCCCCTAGACTTGACATTCACCATGACCACTCCCTGAGGGCAGGGATTGCACTGCCTACTTTTTAACAAGACCTCCAACTGCCTAGCTGAGTGTCATGCACAGTGTGAACTTCACAAATACTTGTTGACTAAGAGACTGCAATCATGGATGGCCCATTGGCAAAACTAGCTGAGTTATTTCTGTGCAAACCATAGCACCGAGGAAGCGAGGAGACCCGGGCAGAGGGATTCCTGAGGAAGCAAGGCAAATAAAACAAAACTAACTGGGTGTGAGAATGGGGATAGGGACATCTTTCTTCTGCTGCCTTTGCTGTGTGACATGAAACAAGTTGCTCAACGTCTCTGGGCTTGGGGCACTTCATTTGTATAATGGGAAGGAAACACCCACCTTCCCATTCTTTAGTGATTGTGACGGTGCCCCGGCTGAAGGGAGTAACAACCCCAGTTGGAGGGAATAACCCACATTGAGCTTAGTCTAGTGCTCAGACTGGGAAAAGTAGGGAGGTGAGGCCCAGGCAGCAAAAGCAGCAGCATTAGAGAATCCTGGGAAATGGCAAAGACAGTGAAATTGATGGTATTTGTTTGTTTGTGTGCTAGGCACTGTACTGAGCGCTGGGGTGGATACAAGCAAATCGAGTTGAGCACAGTCCCTGTCCCATGTGGAGCTCGCTGTCTCAATCCCCATTTTACAAATGAGGCCCAGAGAAGTGAAGTGCATTGTCCAAGATCACGCAGCAGACAAGTGGCAGAGCCGAAATTAAAACCCATACCCTTCTGACTCCCAGGCTGTGCTCTATCCACTACACCATGCTGGTCTCGCTGAAGTGTCACTCCTGCCAGAGCTGAGGTAACAGCAACTGCAGTTGATCAGTCTTGTGTCCCACATGAGCCACCACCTATCTTTGAATGACTGCACGTGGTGGGCTTTGTATGCTTCCTATACACATGTCTGGAATCTCACTTTTTTTTTTTCCTTTGGTGGTATTGATTAAGCATTTACTATGTACCAGGCACAATTCTAAGCGGTGGGGTAGATACAAGCTAATCAGGTTGGACACAGTCAATTTCCCAAATGGTTCTCACAGTCTTAAACCTTATTTTACAAATGAGGTAACTGAAGCACAGAGAAGATAAGTGACTTGCCCAGAGTCACACAGCAGACAAGTGGCAGAGCTGGAATTAGAACCCAGATCTTTTATGCTTAGGAGTTTCACTGCTCAAGCGTCACCCTCCGACATGACTGAGGACTCACGTCTAGGGATTTAATCAGGGATCGCTTTTCCCCGACAGTGATGGTTTTGAGGTAAAATGCCAGAAGTCCACTGGCCAGCTCCCCTATATCGCAGCACAACATCTGGCCCCAAAGAGTGAAGGAAAGGGACACCAGTAACCTTCGGGCTAAACCACGGGGGATGTGAAAAGGTATTCTGGGCAGAGGATATAGTCGTTCTAAGTAGACGATTTGACTCCAGGTGGGTAGTCACATTTATCAGAGGTCGTGAAATCTTGAGAAATGAAAATCTGATTCCCAACATAAATGCCCTTCAGTCTTTAATGAACAAGAAAGAGAGAGCAGGAAAACAGAAGCTATAATTAGCCCAGCTCCCTAAACAGGAGACGTCTGGAAGTTCCAGGAAATTGCTTGCAGCTTCTTAACTAATGTCTTCCACGTCTCAGCAACAACTCTTCAGTCAAAGATTGTCATTAAGCATTTATGCTTCCTTTTTTTTAATGCTTGCGAAGAGCTTCCTAGCTCATTTAATTCATTAATCATTCCTCCTTCCACACCCGCCCCCAAGCCCATGAGGTTGTCCATCAGTAGAATCTGTGTTTTACAGACGAGAACACTGAGGCTCAGAAAGGTCAGGCAGTTTGCTGTCGGTCACATTGCAAAGCAGAATTAGAATTCGCTGCCCCCAGCTTCCTCGAGAATGAGTCGGCCTTCCAAGGCTCCTGGAAGATTCTGCTTTCATGGTTTGGTTTGGGGTCGGTTTGACTTTTGCTTTTTGGTCTGGAAATGACTTAGGGGAGAGCAGGGAGAGAGGGAAAAAGGGAGGGGGAGAGAACAGGAGCTAAGTGGCATCAAGGGAGAGATCAAGGACAGATCTGGGACCCAAGACTGCCCTCGGAAGCAAGCTGCCGCCTCGGCGAAGTCATTGGCGTGACTGAGGGCCGGGGATCAAGCTCAGATTTATGATGACCCATTCTCTGGTCATTAGGCAGACGTGAGGGCTGTCACTCTGAGCCAGGCTTAAGTAGGTCGACATGCCCGCGTCTATGGCTGGAAAAAACTGGCCGAGGAGATGAGAGGAATTGGACTTTCCCTCTCCGGGAGCTCTCGGCTCAAATTGGAGCTGTACGTCATTTTTAATCTTTGGATCCCACCCCTGCAGCTGAGAAAGAAAACAAGACATCACTGATAAGGGCCCAATTAACGGCACAGTTTCTGGAGCACGTTTCCCCCGTGCTGTTCATTTGGGGGAAATTGGAGACCACCATACTACTTCCCAGAAATGGGGCAATTCACTCCAGCTCAGAGCCACGAGGGTCCCTCGGGGCCAGGGCTGTCGGCGGACCCCACCTCCAGATCAGTCACTGCTGGCATCGGTGACAGCCATCCGGGCAGGGAGAGAAGCTGCCAACCTCCTCTGGCTCCCCATACAGCCCCCTGGGAAGCAGGCCCTAGGAGGGTCTGAATAGGAGTCAAAGGGTTCCTGGCACTGGTGGATTTGATGGGCTAGTGAGGGGGAGGGGGAGAAAGAGTGCAAATCAAGCACACCGCTGATCATTGAAAAGGTGGGCATCAATCAATCATAGTTACTGAATGGTTACTGTGGGCAGAGCACTGTGCTAAGTACTGGGTAGTACATTATAACAGTCGATAGACATCTACCTTTCTCACAATGAGCTTACAGTTTAGAGGGTAACAACCTGAGTTCTTGCTCAACTGGGCAACTGTGGACAAACCCCTGAACCTTTCTGGTCCTCAGTTCTCCCAACTGCAATATGGGGATAAAATATATCATGAGCCCTGTGTGGGGAGGGGTCTGTGACTGGTCTCATAACCATGTGTCAACTGGCTCATAACCAGTGCTTAAAAAATGCCATAATTATCATTATTATTACTGAATGTGATGCACTGTTCTAAGAGCATGGGGAAGTACAATGGCAGCTCACTCCGGACAAATGTGTTTACAGGTATGAGAGCCAAGAGATCTGCCTCAGATCATCCACAAAGTGCTTAATCCTGTTGTCCATAGGGCCAGAGGGCCCTAGATGAGCAGAAAGGCAATCCTTCCAGCCTCAAATCACCTTTTAAACTCTCCTTCTCCAGGAGTCATTCTGTGACTAATCCCCCAACCTTCATGCTCATGTTTCATCAGCTACCCAGGGCACCCAGGCATCAGTCAATCAATCATGTTTCCTGAGTCCCTACTGTGTTCAGAGCACGGTACCAAACACCTGGGAAAGTACAACCGTGGCTCAGTGGAAAGAGCACCGGCTTGGGAGTCAGAGGTCATGGATTCAAATCCCGGCTATACCGCTGGTCAGCTGTGTAACTTTGGGCAAGTCACTTAACTTCTCTGTGCCTCAGTTACCTCATCTGTATAGTGGGGATTATGATTGTGAGCCCCACATGGGACAACCTGATCACCTTGAATCCTCCCCAGTGCTTAGAACTGTGCTTTGCACATAGTAAGTACTTAATAAGTACCAAAATTATTATTATTATTATTACAACAGAATTGGCAGACACTGTGTACAATGTTCTGCACTCAGAAGTTGCTTGGTAAATATTATGGATTGATTGAGTGATTAAGGGCAGGGACTGTGCCTTCTCTTTCTATTGTGTGTAACAAATCGCCTAGTTCAGTGCTCTGTATACAGTATGCATTCAGTAGACACTGAGGCTGCCGTCGCCACTAATAATTATGGTACTTCTTAAGTGCTTACTCTGTGCCCAGCACTGTTCTAAGTGCTGGGATAGATGTAAGTTAATTGGGTTGGGCACAGTCCCTGTTCCATATGGGGCTCCCACTTTTAATCCCCATTTTACAGATGAGGTAACTGAGGCCCAGAGAAGTTAAGTGATTTGCCCAAGGTCACACAGCAGACACGTGGTGGAGCTGGGATTAGAATTCAGGTCCTTCTGAATCCCAGGCTGGCGCTCTATCCACTAAGCCATACTACTACTGCTTCTGCTGCTGCTGGCGAAGATGATGATGGTGGGGAGAGGACCCCAGAGAACCATAGGCTACAGAGGCCTCTGGACAGTTTGATGGACAAAATTGGACCCAAGGGAACTCTTTGCGGCAGGGTTAACGCAAGGCTGCACATAAACTGATTCTGTGATTCCAGACAGAAAAGAATCACTTCTATGTTCCGGGCCTACAACCCGTTACTCGGAGTGATGAGATAAGGGCCAAGTGACTGAATGAAAATGAAATCCAGACCAAAATGCATACAAGCAGCAGCTGGAGTGGGGATTTGCTGCCTCTACGTACCAAAATATTGTTAACAACAATAACAGCACCTGGAACTGGAACTGCAGTTCTTATCGAAGTACAGCACGTGGATTACCTCATCTGCTCTCTCGTAGTCCCTGGGAGATACCCAGGACGGAGGAATAATAGCTCCATTTTGCACATACGTAGCTGAGGTTCAGAGAAGTTCAGTCAGTTGTCCAGGATCACACAGCAAGTCCAGGGTCAGGCAGGATCTGTTCTTGCACTCCTTGGATTACACTGTTCACTAGCTTGAGTCAACCGCACCATACCAGCACGACACTCACACCTGACAACCCTTCTTCCTGGTGGATTAACACTGTGGCACACCAAGAAGATGCTTGGTAAATGCCACTACTACTTAACTCCACCTGGCTCTGGACCTTCAGACCCCAATGGATTCCCATCCCTTTTGGCCCTGAGTTTGTGTTCATACGTAGTTGTTTTGCATTATCTTTCTACCAGAGCTATGAATTGGGTTTGGTCCTGGCTGTCAAACTCACTAGACTGTAAACTCCTAGAGGATAGGGCCTGTACCTTCTTGACTCTCCAATCACAGCATTAACCCAGGGCTCTGTACAAAGTGGGCACTCAGTCCATACTGCCGTTTGATCGTCTGATAGTTCTGGTGCCCCAAGCTCCGATGCAACCCTGCAGTAGGGACTCCTAGTGCCTGCCAAGCCAAGGGCTCTCAGAAAGGAAGTCTGTGAGGCGTTTCCATTTTTGGTGGGGGAAAATGAAGTGGTTGAAGAGTTAAGAAGCATGCTCCAAAGCCCCCTGCGAGTGTGCTGCTAGGACTCTTTCCTTCCCCCATCCAGATAAAAATTCCTCTGTCCTGGGCCCCAGAGGAGCTCTGGGTGGGTATTGTGGGGGTACCCTTGAGGGCTATGGCAGCTTTCATTGGCAGAAAGACCAGGCTGGAAGCTGTTGACTGGTTGACATTGACTGGGAATTTCACTTTGATTTTTGCTTCAGGACTTCGAGAGGGCATATACCCACACATAATAATAATAATAATAATAAATAATAATAATAATAATAATGGCATTTATTAAGCGCTTACTATGTGCAAAGCACTGTTCTAAGCACTGGGGAGGTTACAAGGTGATCAGGTTGTCCCACGGGGGGCTCACAGTCTTAATCCCCATTTTACAGGTGAGGGAACTGAGGCCCAGAGAAGTTAAGTGACTCGCCCAAAGTCACACAGCTGACAAGTGGCAGAGCTGGGATTTGAACCCCTGACCTCTGACTCCAAAGCCCTGGCTCTTTCCACTGAGCCACGCTGCTTGCACACAGTCACATTCATGCGTACATGTACAACACATAGGTGCATAAAACACACAAAAATCCATACAGGTAAAGACATATATGCTCACTCATGCTCCCAGCCCTGCCCTATCCCAACTCTGCAGCAGTGGGCATTTGGAGGATGAGTGAGAGACAGCGAGAGAAGCCCTACTCCACATACTGGCACCTTTGCCCCTTGTGCCCGCCTGCCTGAGGCACTTTGTGTTGCGTTCTCCGAGCCTGGCGCTGGGTGAGGTCTCACCTGAGGCTGGGCAGGCTGCTTTCAGCATGCTGGAGTACAAAAGGGATGCTGAAGGCCCTCGGCATAATTGTCAGCCTTTGTCCCCCGCCTCCAGTGACGATTCCATTGAGATGGTACTTTCCTTCTCCGGCTTTCACGCTGCTCCCCCGTTGCGGCCAGCCACTTGGCCGCCTGCCAGGCCACAGTCCTCAAAGGAGCTGGTTTTGACTCCCGTCGTCCCCACCCCGACTTCTGAGCCTCCCCCCAAGCCCAGCCACTCCTCACCTCCACACATACTGGAGCGGAGCAGTTCATATCTATATGTTGCCAATTTGTACTTCCCAAGCGCTTAGTACAGTGCTCTGCACATAGTAAGCGCTCAATAAATACGATTGATGATGATGACGATCTATCCTACTGCTTGGCACATAATCAGACGTATTTATTGAGCACTTGTATTATCATTACTATTATTATTATTATGGTTTTTGTTAAGCACTTACTATGTACCTGGCACTGTACTAAGCCCAGGGGCAGATACAAGCAAATCGGGTCAGGCACAGTCCCTGTCCCACACGGGGCTCACAGTCACAACCCCCATTTTACAGATGAGGTAACTGAGGCCCAGAGAAGTGAAGTGACTTGCCTAAGGTCACACAGTTGACAAGTGGAAGAGCTGGGATTAAAACCCATGACCTTCTAACTCCCAGGCCCCTGTTCTATCCACTACACCATGCTGCTTCTCATTGTATTGTACTGTGAGAGAGTACAATATAACAGAATTGGTCGGCAAGTTCCCTGCCCACAGTGAGCTTACAGTCTAGAGGAAGCACTTAACAAATACCATAACTAACTTGAATTCAACCACATGGTTCGTTTGTTCAATCGTATTTATTGAGTGCTTACTGTATGCAGAGCACTGTACTAAGCACTTGGGAAGTACAAGTCGGCAACAGAGACAATCGCTACCCAACAACGGTTGATTGAATGATGGTAAGGAGTTCGATGCAGAGGTGGACGGACAACTGCTAGAGGTTCTTAAACATGGACTGAACTGTTTTATAGAAAAATGGTCGGGGCAGCAGAGTGAAGTACAGAGAGACACTCTCCAACATCTCCAACTTCCCCTCAAGTAATGCAATAATAATCCTACCCATCCCCAGTAAATTCGCCTAAACCCTCCCTGAGCTTTCTAACATCCCTAGGCTTCCCCTTCAATATTCCTAAATTTTCCTTCTAATAACTGAGTATGGACCTGTTGTCCCTGGACTTATCCAATTCCTTCTCGGAGTTTGGGATCTGCAGCCTACACAACTTCCCGTGACAACTAATTCCATATGCTTACTACCCACAGTGTAAAAAAGTGTTCCCTTTTTTTGTGAGTCTTCAGCCTACCCACTTCAAGCTTCAAATGCGAGCCCAGTTCCTGGATTGATGTGACCAGGACACAGTTCAGTGCTCTTTTCACCCACATCCTTTCTTGATTTTGAAGATTTCAATCATGCCTCTCCTCAACTTTCATCCTTCCAGCCTGAAAAGTCTAATCTTTTCCATCTTTCTGATTCAATTGAATTGAATTGAATTGAATCTCTGAATCTGTTTAATGTCAGCAAAGCAATCTATGTCTCTGTGTCCTTTATGTGATCTGAATCTCCTTTATGCTTCATTTATAATAATAATGGCATTTGTTAAGCACCTACTAGGTGCTAAGCCCTGTGCTCAATACGATGCAATCAGATCAGACACAGTCCCTGTCCCAAATGGTACTCACAGCCTAAGGAGGAAGAACAGGGACTTTATCCACAGTTTTCAAAAGAGGAAATTGAGGCACAGAAAGTGACAAGCCCAAGTCTCATAGCCTGCAAGTGACAGAACCAAGATTAGAACCCAGCTCGCCTGAATCCTCTTCCTTACCCTTTCCACTAGGCCATACTGTTTTTGTTCACAATGACAGTCTTAGGCTGTAAGTCCCCATTTGACTGGGTCTTACAATGGGCTAATAGGCTTGTTCTAATAGCTCCCCTACCCCAACTCAGGTTCTTATATATATATATTTAAAGGTATTTGTTAAGCACTTATTTCGTGCCAGGCACTGTATTGAGCTCTAGAGTGGATAACAAGCTAAGCAGGTTGGACACAGTTCCTGACCCACATGGGGCACGGAGTATTTATCTCCATTTTACAGATGAGGTGACCGAGAAACAGAAAAGTTAGGTGACCTGCCAAAGGTCACATAGTGGTGGAGCTAGGATTAGAATCCAGGTCCTTCTGACTCCCAGGACCAAGCTCAATCAACTAGACCACACTGCTTCTCCCTAGGCTATGCTGCTTCTCCTTAGTGGTGTCTGCTTATTCCACAGACATCGCCAAGAATAGCACATACAAGAATAGCACCGAGAAGCAGTGTGGCCTAGTAGCCTGTTCTCCTTCCTACTCAGACTGTGATCCCCATGTGGGATAGGGAATCTGTCCAACTTGGTTAACTTGTAAATAACCCAGCACTTGGAACAGTGCTTGATAGCTAGTAAGTACTTGACAAATACCTTAATAGTAATAATAATAATGCCATAATAATAATAATAACATACTACACTACTACACAGTGATCTGTATAGCAGCGATAAAGTCTTTACTAGAGTGCGTAGGCAGGCATAGGGAAATTCAATCATTGTTGGGTAGGGACTTTCTCTGTATGCAGCCGACTTGTATTTCCCAAGTGCTTAGTACAGTGCTCTGCACACAGTAAGTGCTCAATAAATACAACTGAATGAATGAATTCATTCATTTATTGAGCACTTACTGTGTGCAGAAAACTGTTCTAAGCTCTTGGGAGAGTGCAATACGATAACAAACAGATTCCCTGCCCACAGCGAGTTTATAATTTAGAAGGGGGGAGACAAACATCAATACAAACAAATGAACTATAGATATGTACATAAGTCCTCTGGGGCTGGGAAGGGGAAAGAATCAAGGGAGCAAGTCAGGATGATGCAGAAGGGAGTGGAAGAAGAGGGAAGGAGGGGATTAATCTGGGAAGGCCTCTTGGGGGAGATGTGCCCTCACTAAGGCTTTGAAGTGGGGGAGAGTCATTGTCTTTCAGATTTGAGGAGGGAGGGCATTCCAGGCCAGAGGCATGGGTGAGAGGTCGACAGTGAGATAGAATGAGATCGAGGCACAGTGAGAAGGTTGGCAATAGAGAAGAGAAGTGTGCAAGCAGGGTTGCAGAAGGAGAGTAGACAGATATAGAGAGACGGTTCCCAACTAAGGCCCACCCTGCACCATGGTGGCACCCCAAATGCTCATTCACCACCTTCTGCAGTCCTTGGTCTGGGGAATGGTCCCCCAGCTGCTGTTTTGTGTCATTTGAAGAGTCAGTGGAATGTCCTCCAGGAATTTATGGGGTCCCCTCGATGGGTGGGTGTCATCGATGGGTGTCATCAATGGTTTATCTAAGGCACCTGGGCAGGGAGATTGAACTGTAGCAAGGACTCTCAGTCAAAGCTAATTTGTTTACGTTCCTCTCTGTCCTGGTGAATCCCTTCTCAGGGAGAGATCCCAGGACCTCAAGCCTGGAGTACATGCTCAAACTCAGCCCAAACATGGCCACTGTGTGCCTCCTTGGATACAGTGGTCTTCCAGGGAGGAGGCAGAAGCTATTAGGTTTGAGAGGGATTTGGATAAATTCATGGAGAAGTGGTCCAAACCGGATTCCTGGGAGAATAGCTAAGGATGTCTCCCCTGCCTTAGCTATTTATGGTGGCATGTGTCTCACCCAGTAGATTGCAAGGTCTTTGAGGGCAGGATCATGCCTACTAACTCTGTCAAACTCTCCCAAGTGCTCAGTACAGAGCTCTGAACACAGTAAGTGCTCAAAAAGACTGTTGGTTGTTTGGTTGATTGAACGATTCTGCGGGGCAACTCTGATAAGCCTTTTGGTTTGCAGAGTAAACTAAAGGCCCGAGTTCCCTTACCAAGAGCTCCCTATTAGAAGCAGCATGGTTTAATGGGAAGAGCATGGGCCTAGGCCTCAGAGAACCTGGTTTCTAATCCTGGCTCTGTCACTTCAATCATTCAATCAGTAGTATTTGTAGAGCACTTACTGTATACAGAGCACTGTACTAAGTGCCTGAGAACGTTATTCAATAGAGTTGGTAGACATGACCCCTGCCCATAAGGAGCTTACAGTCCACAGAGGGAGACAAACATTAAAATTAATTACAGACAGGGGAAATAGTCTTGAGACCTTGGGCAACTCACTTCACTTCTCTGTGCCTCATTGTCTTCATCTGTGAAATGGGGATTCAAAACCCTTTTTCTCTCCTGGTTAGGGAGTGAGCCCTGAGTGGCATCGGGACTGTGTCTGACCTGATTATCTTGTTTCTATCCCAGCATTTAGTACAGCGGTTGGCACCTAGTAGAAGCTTAACATCATTATTCCCTTTGCTGAGAGCCACATCTCTCTCTGTCCCCGAAGGCTCCCAGAACCCCACTTCAGTGCGGCTGGCCATTTTCACCGCTTGGGCCTTGGCAGGGGAGTCTATGAAAGAAGCTAAAATGCTTTTCGAAAGAAGCCTTATCCTCTGGGCTCAGACACCCCTGAACTACCACCAGGACTCTTTGAACCTTGAGAGTCCCTTTCCTCCCTCCCAAAGATCAAAACTCCACCAATTCCTTCTCCTGCTGCCATCCTTCCCTTCCTTCTCCCCGGATCTCCCAAGCCTCACTCCTTCTTGGCCCTTTCTCCCCTTTGGAGAGAGGCGGTCCCTCTGCTTAGTCCTGCCCAGATGGAGAGTTCTGGGGTTGCGCTTGGGGCAGAGACAGGGCCTGGTTCTAGACCAAGCGGTTAAACTGCTTAGCATTCACTCTGTGTCACCAAACATGCCTTGGTATGCTGGCCGCCTGGCCCCTCCGGCTCACTGCACACCGTGTGTGTGTGAGTGTGTCTGAGAAAGAGACCCTTAACCTGCCAATGAATGTTTACACACACACATACACACCCCTCTCCTCCCTAACCTCCTTCCTGTCCCCACAACCAGCATGACTATCCCCGTCCTTGGACCCCCTCTCTCTCCTCCTTGAACTCCCCCACCACCCTGCTCTCTGTTCTCCTTGCCTTGAGTGTGCTCCTGGATTAGGAGTGTGTAGCCGCTCACGGGCCAGTGATGGGGTGAGGGGAGCCGGCATCGTTGCTAGAGAACCGGAGGTGTCTCCAGCCAGTGCTGCCGCTGTTACTGATGCTGCAAGTTGCAGTGGCAATCGTAGCAGGGGCAGCGGCGGCCCTGGTGGGGAAGCTGGCCAGGGGGCAAGGTGGGGGAAGGAAGGAACCCGGGATAAGGCGCGAGTCCCAGAACCAAGGTCAAACTGGGACAGAACAGGCTGAGGAAAAATAAAATAAAAATCAACCTCCAGAAAGAGGTCTTCTCCCGGTTCCTCCTCCGCAACTCATTTTGGGTCTCACTTTGGAGAGCATCTTCCCCTCTGTCCTGTCCCCGATGCCGGACTCTGACACCAGACGTCATTTGGAGGTTCAAGGATCGCGGCGACAGCGGGGAGAAGGAGACTGCTCCTGGGGGGCGGGAGTGCCGGTTGAATGGTTCTTTTTTAACTGTCTGTTTTCCTGGGGGCTCCGGTTTGAGTTAGGAACCAAGCTGGAGTTGCGTGTCGCCTTGAAGTCTCTTTCCCCAGTTGGGGGACCTCGAGCAGCTTGCCTGTGAGGCTTAAGAGTGACTGGAGAGGACCCCCACTTTCCTCCCCCCTCCCTCCTCGTTCTTCTCGTCCCTCCCTTCTCCCTCTGTCCTCCCTCCCTTCTCCCCCCCGTCCTCCTCTCCCTTCTCCCCCAGTGGTCTTATCCCTTCTTCCCTCTTCTCCCTCCATTCTCCTCTCCCTTCTCCCTCGGTCCTCCCTCCTTCTTCCTCTTCTCTCCCCCTTCCCCCTCCATCCTCCTTCCCTTCTCCCCCTTCTCTCTCCCTTCCCCCTCCATCCTCCTTCCCTTCTCCCTCTTCTCTCTCCCTTCCCCTTCCATCCTCCTTTCCCTTCTTCCCTCTTCTCTCTCTCCCTTCTCCCTCCGTCCTCCTCTCCCTTCTCCCTCAGCCCTCCTCTCCCTTCTCCCTCTTCTCTCTCCCTTCTCCCTCCGTCCTCCTCTCCCTTCTCCCTCCGTCCTCCTCTCCCTTCCCCCTCCGTCCTCCTCTCCCTTCCCCCTCCGTCCTCCTCTCCCTTCCCCCTCCGTCCTCCTCTCCCTTCCCCCTCCGTCCTCCTCTCCCTTCTCCCTCCGTCCTCCTCTCCCTTCTCCCTCCGTCCTCCTCTCCCTTCTCCCTCCGTCCTCCTCTTCCTTCTCCCTCCGTCCTCCTCTCCCTTCTCCCTCTTCTCTCTCCCTTCTCCCTCCGTCCTCCTCTCCCTTCTCCCTCCACCCTCCTCTCCCTTCTCCCTCCATCCTCCCTTCTCCTTCTCTCTCCCTCCATCCTCCCCTCCCTTCTCCCTCCATCCTCCCTTCCTCTTCTCTCTCCCTCCTTCCCCCTTCTCCGTCCCTTCTCCCTCCCCTCCGCTCCCCTCCGGCCCGGGTCCCCCTCGGTCCCCCCGCGTCCAGTCCGGAGCGGCGGGGGGCTCGGGGCCCGGGCCTCCACCTCCCGGGGCCTCCACCTCGCCGTCCTCCCTCCCGGGTCTGTCTCCCGGCCGCGGCGCCCAGGGAGCCATGGAGGGGCCGGAGGGAGGCCGGGGCCGGTCCGGCCTCGTGGTGGTGGTGGTGGTCGCCGTCCTCCTCCGCCGCCGCCGCCGCCGCCGGGCCAGCTGGTCCCCCCGCCCCCGCCGCTCCCCGACACTGACACCCGGCCCCCCGCCGCACCGGGACACGCAACCATAATCTCTGCGCGCACCAAGAAGGAGGAGAAGGAGGAGGAGGAGGAGGAGGAGGAGGAGGAGGGGGAGGAGGACCAGGAGTGGCACCGCCAGCAGTACCAAGGCCAGCACCAAGGCCAGCACCAACATCAGCCCCAGGAGGAGGACAAGAGGACCAGCAGCAGCAGCAGCAGGAGGAGGAGGAAAAGAGGAGGAGGAGGTAAGGCTCCCGGGCTGACCCCCTCTGAGTCCGCCCGGATAGCTCGGGGCGTGGAGGTGGGGGGCAGGACGTGGGGGACTCCTGGGCCGAGGCCGGACACCGCAGGGGAAGGAGGGCCAGGTGGGGGTGGGCCGGCCAGTCCAAGGGACCCCTGGACCGGTCCCTGGACGGGGGGAGGGCGGCGGGGGCAAAGCTAGGGGAGGGGGCGCAACAGGGACCATCCTCTCCCCCTCCTCATCCCCCCCGCCTTACCTCCTTCCCCTCCCCACAGCACCTGTATACATATTTGTACGTATTAATTACTCCATTTATTTAACTTGTACATATTTATTCCATTTATTTTATTTTGTTAATATGTTTTGTTTTGTTGTCTGCCTCCCTCTCCTCGACTGTGAGCCCGCCGTTGGGTAGGGACCGTCTCTAGATGTTGCCAACTTGGACTTCCCAAGGGCTTAGTCCAGTGCTCTGCACGCAGTAAGAGCTCAAGAAAGACGACTGAATGAATGATGAATGCTGGCACTGCCAGGGGCTCCGGAGGGTCCGCGGGGAGAGGCGGTTTGCAGGCCGGAGGGAGAGGGGGATGCTGCGGCGCCCTCAGCTTGGCTGGCAGGCTGGCTGGCTTTAAACGGCTCCGTTAAAATAGCTTCTCTCTGTGGGTTTGGCCTGCCTACGTGTGTGCGGTTATTAGCCTAGCTCCGCGTGGAAGTCGCTTGCCTTATGGGGCTTTGAAGTGCCACTAGACCCGGGGCTGGGGGGTGCCAGGGGCTAGGACTGGCAGGGCGCCTGCAATTCCCGTGCGCCTGGTGTGAGACGGTGTGGACACTCCGGGCAAGAAAAACCTCCCCTCTCCCCACCTAGAAACTGCTCTTCCCTCCTCAGCCTCCACACTCTCAGTTAGACGCCCCTGCACCCATCCTTCTGTAGATTTGCACTCCAAAGCATGGCCAGGGACACAGGCTCACACAGGCGCACGTGCCCTCCCTCCCCGCCCCGCCCGGCTCCAGCCCCCCAGTTCGGTGCCCACGTCGCCCCCCGTGGCTTTGGTTCAGGGGGGCTGTGGAGTGGGTCCCTCAGCCAGTGGGGGCATCCAGCGCCGCGCCAGGGAGCACCGAGAAGGGACGGGATCAGGCGCCACATTCCCGCAGATCCCCTTGGCCGGCCTGTGCTTCTGGGATCCCGGATACGGAAAATTCTCTATCCCGGCAACAGGCTTCTTAGCGCAGAAGTGGGCCTCCTCCTCCTCCTCCTCCTCCGGAGACATCCCAGACCCAGCCAGAACACTGGACACCTCACTGTTCCAGCCCTCCCATGTCCCGGCCACTGTCTGGGCCGCCCCTTCCAGCAGGGACCTCCCCTGGCCCCCAGAAACCCCATCTGACCCCCAGGCACCCCACCAGATCACAAGGGATCTGATTCCCAGAAACCCCACCTGACCCCCAGGCGCCCCACCAGATCACAAGGGATCTGATTCCCAGAAACTTCACCTGACCCCCAGGACTCCACCAGACCCTCCAAGAAACCTTGTGTGAATGTCAGGGACACCTCCTGAACCCTCTGACACCTCCTGACCCCCAGAGACCCCATCTGACCCCCCCAAGGACCCCATCTGATCCCCCAGGGACCCATGCCTGAAGCCCCCAGGACCCTGTCTGACCCTCAGAGACCCGACCTGACTCCCAGGGACCCCGCCTCACCCCCAGGGATCCCACCTGACCTCTGTGACCCCATCTGACCCCCTCAGCCACACAGGAGCCCCCTTCCACCTCTCTCAAACACAGCAGGTGGCACCTTTGACCCTGGCGACTGCTCTGCCGGGCAGGTGCTCCCTCCTTAGTGCTGGGAGGCAGAGGCTGCTCTCTGGCCCTCCAACCCACTAGCCCTCCAGCCCTCCGGTCCTCCACAGCACAGGAAGGCAGCAGCCTGGCTGCTTCTCCGGATCCACTCCCAAGGGTCTCCCGTAGGACGAGAGTCTCCCTATAGAATGTGTGTGTGTGGAGGGGTGGTCCCTGGGGTGGGACCTGGATGCTGCCCACCCCTGGAACTGCCTGGAAAACCCCACTCAAGTGGGGCTAGGGCTGCGACTGGGGGAGCTTGTCCACCACCTGAGAGTTCCCAGCTGAGAAAAGAGGGATTCCTAACCCCCAAGGGGTCCATCCCGGAGCTCCCATGGACTCCAGTAGGCTTCCATGGGGTGAGAAGAGGAGCTGCTGGGGAGTTCCGTTGCCACCCAGAAATTTCACCTCAGAGAGCTCTCCATTCCCAAATTTCTCCCCTTCAGTTGTTTGGAGAGGTTGCCCTGCTGAGCAACCAGTGGGGTCGGAAAAAAGCAGCACTGACCTGCATGGGGTGATCCGAAGGAAGAATGGGACATGGCCCTTGTTACCCTCCAGTGGGGGAAGCTGGCCAGCAGGGATAGATGCAGGGAGGTCCCATGAACAGAGCCTTGTAAACAGGAGATCAATTCTACCCAGCTGTTCACAGATTCACATGGAAGTGCTAAGGATTCAGGGAGGTGGGAAGGGTAGAGAATGGTGGGAATGACTGAAGGGAACCTAGTGCCAGCCTCCTGCTGGAAAGTCAGAATGGAAGAGAGCAATCTTGAGCCCAGGGAGAGAGGTGAGGAGCATCGGTGAGGCAGAGAGGGGGAGGGAGGGAAAACGCCAAGAAAGATCATTCAGAGATGAGAAATGAAGGAATCTGGGTGAGAAGCCACTGGCAGTTGCACTTCTGAGAAGCAGAGCACCTGAGCTGGGGTAGAGATTGATGAGGACTGTTGAATGAGGATGAGAGAGGTTAGCGTTGGGCCTTAGAGTGATTGATCAGTCACCTTCTGGAGTGCTATGTGCCAAGCACTGTACTAGGTGCTGGGAAGATAATAACAATTCCAATCAATCAATCAATCATATTTATTAAGCACTTACCCTAGGCAGAGCACTGTATTCATTCAATCGTATTTATTGAGCTCTTACTGTGTGAAGAGCACTGTACTAAGCGCTTGGGAAGTACAAGTTGGCAACTGTATTAAGTGCTTGGGGGAGTACGGTGTAAAGATTTGATAGATGTGTTCACTGCCCCCAAGGAGCTTGCAGTCTAGGTGGGGAAACAGACATTAAAATAAATGACAGATATGAATATAAGAGCAGTGGGGCTGAGGGTGGGGTAAACAAAGGATACAAATCCAAGTGCAGTGTAGAGGGAGAGACAGACCTTAAAATAAATGATGAAAAGGGTAACAGGAGAATATAAGGATGTGTACATAAGTGCTGAAGGTGGAGTAAATATCAAGTGCTTAAGAGATGGATCCAAGTGCAGCAGCGATGCAGAGGGTAAAGGGAGTAGGGGGAATGAAGGCCTAGTCAGGGAAGGCCTCTTGGAGGAGATGTGATTTTACAAGGGCTTTGAAGATGGGGAGGGCTGGTCTATCAGCTCTAATGGTGGAGTGATTTCCAGGCCATAGGGAAGCTGTGGGCAGGGGTTCATTCATTCATTCATTCAATCGTATTTATTAAGCACTTGTACTAAGTGCTTGGAAAGTACAAGTTGACAGGATATAGAGACAGACCCTACCCAACAACAGGCTCACCGTCTAGAAGGAGGAGACAGACAACAAAACAAAACATGTGGACAGGTGTCAAGTCATCAGAACAAATAGAATTAAAGCTAAGTGCACAACATTAACAAAATAAATAGGATAGTAAATATGTACAAGTAAAATAAATAGAGTAATAAATCTGTACAAACATATATACTGGTGCTGTGGGGAGGGGAAGGAGGTAGGGCGGGGGGGACGGGGAGGAGGAGAGGAAAAAGGGGGCTCAGTCTGGGAAGGCCTCTTGGGTTCTGTGGCAAGGTGGACAAGATTGAGGTACAGTGAATAGGGTGGCATTAGCGGAGTGAAGCATGAAGGTAAGGAGATCAGAGAGGTAAGGTAGTGGGGAATAGATGTCCTGACAGGATTTACAGACAGATTGAATATGTGAGTTAAATGAGAAAGACTGAGGATAATGTTAAGATTGTAGATCAATCAATCAATCAATCGTATTTATTGAGCGCTTACTATGTGCAGAGCACTGTACTAAGCACTTGGGAAGTACAAATTGGCAACACATAGAGACAGTCCCTACCCAACAGTGGGCTCACAGTCTAAAAGATGTGATGTGAGACAGGGAGGATGGTAGTGCTGTCTACAGTGATAAGTTGCACGAGGACAGGTAAGAAGATGAGTTCAGTTTCGGACATGTTAAGTTTAAGGTGTCAGCGGGATATCCAAGTAGAGCTGTCCCGAAGTCAGGAGGAAATGTGGGACTGTAGAATAGGAGATAGGTCATGCCCATGGTCTTTAGTGTTTCACTGGATGGGAGAGGCAAGCGGTCTTTCCCTAGAGTTCGGAAAAAGGGAGAGCGGTCTAATCAGAATGCAAGTTGGGAATGTTTTAGGTGCTTTGCCAGAAGGGGAAGCCAGCAGGATTGGCCCCTCCAACTGGGAGGGTCCCAAGCGATCTCTTGAAGGTATCAAAGTTGGCTACTGCCCACCTAACCTCTGGCAATGAGCCTAGATTGGACCCCTGAGGTCATCTGACCCAAACCTCTGGCTCCAGATCAGGTCAGGCAATAACTAAGCCATCCAGAACAGGTGTCTGTTTGTTTTTAAGCTTGTTGTGGGCAGGGAATGCGTCTGCCAACCCTGCTATGTAGTATTCTCCCAAGCTTTTAATATAGTGTTCTACGCATAGTAAGCACCTCTGATTGACTGACATTGATTCATTCATTCATTCAATCATATTTATTGAGCACTTACTGTGTGCAGAGCACTGTACTAAGAACTTGGGAAGTACAAGTTGGCAATATATACAGACGGTCCCTACCCAACAGTGGGCTCACAGTCTAGAAAGGGGAGACAGAGAACAAAACAAAACATATTAACAAAATAAAATAATTAGAATAAACATGTACAAATAAAATAAATAAATAAATAGAGAATAAATACGTACAAACATATATACATATATACAGGTGCTGTGGGGAGGGGAAGGAGGTAAGGCAGGGGGGATGGAGGTGGGGAGGGAGAGAGGAAGGAGGGGGCTCAGTCTGGGAAGGCCTCCTGGAGGAGGTGAGCTCTCAGTAGGGCCTTGAAGGGAGGAAGAGAACTAGCTTGGCGGATGTGCAGAGGGAGGGCATTCCAGGCCAGGTAGATGATGTGGGCCGGGGGTCGATGGCAGGACAGGCGAGAACGAGGCACAGTGAGGAGATTAGCAGCAGAGGAGCGGAGGGTGCGGGCTGGGCTGGAGAAGGAGAGAGGAAGGTGAGGTAGGAGGGGGCGAAGTGATGGAGAGCCTTGAAGCTGAGGGTGAGGAGTTTTTGCCTGACGTGTAGGTTGATTGGTAACCACTGGAGATTTCTGAGGAGGGGAATAACATGCCCAGAGCGTTTTTGGACAAAGACAATCCAGGCAGCGGTGTGAAGTATGGATTGAAGTGGGGAGAGACAGGAGGATGGGAGACCGGAGAGGAGGCTGATACAGTAATCCAGACGGGATAAGATGAGAGCTTGAACAAGCAGGGTGGCGGTTTGGATGGAGAGGAAAGGGCGGATCTTGGCAATGTTGCGGAGGTGAGACCGGCAGGTTTTGGTTACGGCTTGGATGTGAGGGGTGAACGAGAGAGCGGAGTCGAGGGTGACACCAAGTTTGCAAGCTTGTGAGATGGGAAGGATGGTAGTGCTGTCAAAAGTGATGGGAAAGTCAGGGAGAGGGCACAGTTTGGGAGGGAAGACAAGGAGTTCAGTCTTGGACATGTTGAGTTTTAGGTGGCGGGCAGACATCCAGATGGAGATGTCCTGAAGGCAGGAGGAGATGCGAGCCTGGAGAGAGGGGGAGAGAGCAGGGGCAGAGATGTAGATTTGGGGGCAGATATGTAGATTTGATTCATTGAAAGGTCTGCAGAGACCGAACCTCCTCCCTCTTCTTTGGGAGCCAGTTTTAGTGTTCAATCTCCATGAGAGGCAGAAAGTTCTTTCTTAGATCAAACCAGATCCTCTCCTGCTGCAATTTAAGTCCGTTTCTCCTTGGCCAGAAAGCACCACTGGCCATTATGGTGCAATGGAGCCAGGCGACTCAAATTCATGGGCTCGGCTTCCTGGGGTCCGGTCCTTTCCCCTTCTAGGTGTGGCAATCTTTGAGCGGAGTGGGAGGTGAGGCCGAGACCAACCACTTGAAGTGTACAGAAAGTATTTTGAGGAGCCAAATGGGCTCCAGGACCCCAAAATATCTTTGTGCTAGTCAGCGCCTTTCTTCAGGACAGACCCACTGTGCCCATTAGCATTCTCAGCAGAAAACGCTTCTCTGGCTTTTCTTTCAAGCACTTTTTTTCCCCTTTTTCCCATAAATCCAATAAGGAAAAAAAATTATTCCATTACTGGTGGCTACCCTGGAGGAGCTTTCTAAATGAGGCTCGATTGTTAGTGTTTGCCAGGAGACAGAGTATGAATGGTGGAGGGAAGGGAGTTGGGGGTGAGGCAGCACCCAGGGTAAGCCAGGTCTCTCTTCATTCCTAGTCCCCCTTGAGCCCCTTCCCACACAAACCTCTCCCTTAACCCCCGTCTTGCTAGGGGAAGGCTGGCTTTTTCTCTGTCTTCTCCCTCCACCACAGATGCTTATTTCACTGCAGATTCAAATGTCATGGCATAGGGGATAGAGCCTGGGAGTCGGAAGGTCATGAGTTCTAATCCCTGCTCCGCCGCTTGTCTGTTGTGTGACTTTGGGCAAGTCACTTCACTTCTCTGTGCCTCAGTTGTCTCTTCTGTAAAATGGGGGGTGAGACTGTGAGCCCCATATCCACCCCAGCACTTAGTAAAATGTCTGGCACACAGTATGCACTTAAATACCACAGTTATTATTATGATGATGATGAAATGTCCCTCGGACCCAAGGGCTCCCCCGCCTATATGAAAGATGGATGGGATGGGGAATTCTTTGATCAAGGTGCCAAGGTTTTGAGCGGTAGCTGAGCC